>NC_072772.1:13455649-13615509 GCF_022539595.1 Amphiprion ocellaris
AAGGATTCATTGTTATTATTATCAGTTTCCACTGTACAGTTCAATTACAAATGTTAGTTCTAGCGGCTATACAAAGAGGCTGACTGAATGACACATAGAACCCTAAAAACATTTCAAATAATAGTAGAAAATCATAAGAAATCAGCACAAGCACCTAATATTCTTAATGATACGCAATGGCAACTTGTAGTATTCGTTACTCCAGTTGGCTGTATGTGTTCAAAGCACAAACGGATTCTGAAGAAGAATAATGATAAAGAAGGTCCCATTTACTTAGGTTTGTTACTTATGAAACCCTAGATAGTCTAGATAGTCTACTGTACTTTCAAGGTGGAAATGCTCAGCCAAGCTTAACCAAAAAACTAAACAATCCTTCTAGAAAATACTTGACAGATTAATGGACAATGAATCAATAGTGGTAACCGTTTTTTAATGGATACTGAACTCACATATTGTGGTAACTATCTGAGTTTCTTGCTGTAAGATACAACACAGGATTTTAATAATTCTGAATCATTCTATCTCGTCAGAAATACTCACTCATACTCAGATAATAATGCAGTAAATCTGCTGTCATTACTGCACATGTTAGCTGATGATTATGAATCACCTGTACCTAGTTTAGTGCACCACTTACGGGAATAAAACACTGCTTTGAATAAATTATAGTCTGAACAAACATTTCCATCTTAATCTGTGATGTTCCATCAGAATAGAAGAAGAGAAGCAGATTTTCCTTAAGTGCAACTTTCGATTCATTGTAACGTGTGTTAAGTGACAAGTGCAGCCATGTTATCCTCTCAGAGGTTGACACAGGGCAGTGGCATGGCAGGCAGCACTGATAAGCCTCTATGAGCCTGAGAAACTGAGCTGTGCCACCCAGGAGTCTTAAAAGCTCTGATCTGTTTAACTTGAGAAGCCCAGGGGCAACAGGACAACTTACTAATGAGATAATTCACCTTTGCTTTAAGCTCCATTTCAAACACATCTACTTACAACGCAGAGGCGAACCGCCGCCGCCCTTAAAGCCTCATGTATTTTTAATAGTGACGGGAGAATCCCTCATCCAGCTCATCCACATTTAGCCCTCCTTAATCATTAATATGATCTTGTTAAGCACTTTACTTAACATGCAGTATAAAATACTGAGAAATAAATGACGCTCGCAGGCGTATTTCCATGCAAACAGAAGATAAAAAAGGAGCGAATATGCCTGGAGCAGGACTAGTGCTGTTTTGTAGAAGTCTGGGGCAGATCTTTGCTCCCTGGGTGCCTCGTAATCCCTGTCAGCTGCCTGGTAAGAAACACTGTTCCTCATAGGCAGCATCATGTGAGTGCATGTGAGTGTGGGGAGGTTTAGTCCACTTAAAGACTCTGAGGCTGTAGAGGCGGCTGCAGCACCCCACAGCTATGATACTGTCCTTCCATTCATGATCCCTGGCAGGCTTTAAAAAAACAGCCCACAATATTTGACAGGGCTAGTCATATTAAAAGACCTCTTCTGGTAAAAACGTAACTTTTTTTCTTTTTAACAGGTCCACATGGTCTTCTTTATAGGCTAGAGGGCATGAGAGAAATAAGCAATGAATGCCACAGCTGAGGTTTCCAAAATGAAACTGCAGTGGACCTATGAGGACATGGATTTAGGGTTTCCAGTTTAAAGTTGTGGCTCAATCACTCATTATGTAGTGCAGAGTAGCTTTACAGTGTTTGAGCAGAGCTGTAGGTGAGCTGGTGTGCTGAGCTGCAGCGAATAGGGAAGAGTGGGTGGAGAGACAGGCGTGATCTGCATATTATAAAGAAAGTTTAGAGTTATATCTAAGCCAGTTTATTGCAGGAAGGATGTATTCTCATGGAAACGGCTTCTAAATATGTAACTTCAATACACAAAGATGAGTTTTTAGGGGTTTATCTTCTATGTTATGCTCATCTTCAATGATCCCTTTTCCTGCTGTTGGGGTAACTTCAAACCTAGGCTATATTTAAAATACATTTAAATACCAAATTTTGCGTAGACAGTAGCCAAGGGCCTGGGGGTAAAACAAACACACCTAGTCCACCTTTACTTATTTAAACTGATCACAAGGTGGGTTGACTGATGCCTGTTCACACAAACAGAAAACACACCACAACCGCCATCAGCAAGTGAATATCTATAGATGTAGATTTCATTTTGAATATTATATAAGAAAAGTGTAAGAAGGAGCTGCACTTTTCTTTTTACATACACACTGCTGATGCTGCTACTACAACTTATGTGCAATAATTAGTTAAAATCTCATTTCTTTTTGTATATAATGTTCTAGAAATCTCATCTTTTGTACATAATGTTTCTCTGCAATTTTTGTACTGTGACTGAGCTGCTGTTATGGTGATTTTCCCCACTTTGGAATCAAAAAAGTTTATCATATCTTAACAGGAGGTCTGAGTGTCCTCCACAAGAAAACTTTGAGCATCAAAGCCTTAACTTCCTGCATTATTGTGATTTTTAAGTGCGATGCACCATTTTGAGCCTTTTTCTTCATCAATTTATGTAACACTAACCACAAAATTCAGGCACGGTCAATAAAAGTTGTGGCACTTTGATGTTGGTATTGGGGTATGTGTTGTAAATATTGAGAAAAATAGGTAAGAAAGTGTTAAATTTAGGCCCAATATGTGTGAAAACACCCGATTATGAGCCAGATATTAAACAAAACAGCAGTGGTAAAGTTACACACAGTGACAGTACCTTTTGCCCAGGAGTGCCAATGGACATTTCTATGTAGTAGCCTCTTCCAGAGTCCCCCTGCAAGTTGTTGACCATGTCCAGAAAGTTGACAGTCCCAGACGGATCAGAGGCCAGAGACAGGCCGTTTCCATCAGACGTTAGAGCTACTCGCCGCAGAGGAGACAATTCCACATCCGAGGAGAAGTTGTACTTTCCAGGATATATCTTCAGCGGTATGGAAAAGTAACACTCACACACGCCGAGGTACACACTGAAAGCAAACACCCAAATCGAAACAGCAGCTGGGTGAGCCATGTTGGGGTCAGTTTTAGAGATAACAGCCAAAAGTCTCCGAGAAGACTCCTGCTCCTTGCTCAAAGTTGTGGCTCCTTAACTTTTCACGCTGGCCATCATGGAGACGCCTGAGCTGCGGTCACCGCCATCATGGAAACGCTACGTCTCCTCCGTCAAACACAAACTCAACATACCGACATGGAAACACGGGCTGGTTGGAGCTGAAACTGTCGGTACTCGGTGTATTACTACACATATTTCTCGTTCTTCTGCTCCTCAGGCGGCGTCCAGTTAGCCGAAGTACAAGACGTGACTTCCCGCTGTGACTTTCACAATAAATCAAACGGTTAGTTTCTTTTTAAAAATCCACAAAACCAAATCGCATACAACAGTTAACAAAAAATCTCTAAATATTTTCCTGTTAAATTAAGATCAAATATGAATGTGGTGTTTATTACTGCTAGTCTGAATTGCTACAAAATATAGGTTATACATACCAAGCTCCTCTTATATTACAACAATATTACATTTTAAATATAATCCAAGTGTCTGTATCTCAAATGTATGCCACTTTTGGTTTTGCTGCTGTTTTTAATCAAAACGAATCTGGTAAATTTAGTTTTATTTTGAAGGCAAAGTGCCGCTTATTTTAATGGACGGACAGAAATTCCTCATTCCTTCAGTTATAGCTTGTGTAAAGCAAAAGTGAAAATCCAGCTCTCTATTGACTTTCTGGTCTTAGTTTTGTCTTGTAATATGGAATTTAAATTTTTTATTTATTATTTTATTTTTTGAAAATACAAGAAATCCCCCCATGTGCCAAAACCTGTAGGCTCCTTAAGCATTTAAAAGTTAGGTGAGGGATGGAAACACAGGCTAAGAGGTGATATATAAAAGATGTGACATAGAATTAATTTTCATTTCAACTCTTTTTGGGATGGTAGTGGTCTCGTTAATCTTGGTGGGGGGAAATCAAAATGAATATTTTTTGGATTTTTTTTCTTTTTTGTAATAGTTTCACAGTACAAATAAGTATTTTGTGTGTGTTTTTTTCACTAGATTAGATCATATTTTATCTTTATGTTTTACTGTGGACATGGGAATCATGTGAAGAGCTAATTTGAACAAAAAATAAATAGTCTTTTTGTCATATAAAATTGTGAGGGCCTTATTAGGAAAACACAAGCCCACATAGACACTGTAGCCCCACTAATGTTGAATAGCTGATAAGTTATCCACTGTATCATCTAATACAGTAACATAATATTAACCAAAAATGTATAATTATCTGTCTAAAAGGTTAATTAGCTGACTATGTTAAACTGATGCCTATATTAGTGCCACAGCAAACTTGAATTCAGTACTACTGAAGGCTAGGTTTTCCTGCTGATGGTAGATTTGACATAATTTTTATGTCAGGAATTTATAAATCAATGATAATAAAGTGAAGTTATAACTTTTGACCTAGGCCCATTAGTTCGAAATTTGTGCCGAATAATCAATCCACCTGAAAATTTAAAAAAAGAATGACATCAGAATGTGTTATCTAAAGTTTATCTTCCAGTTGAAGTCAGAGCAACATCAAAAATAAACTCATTCTTATGTAAAAGTAACAGGATTGTATAAATCAAAATGTCTTGTGATTTAAAATTATTTCCTGGGGCTTCTTCTTTGTGTAGTTTTATATAATAAAGCTGCAGTCTGTCATGATTTCATTAACCTCCAAATATCTATCTATGTATCTATCTATGTATCTATCTATGTATCTATCTATCTATCTATCTATCTATCTATCTATCTATCTATCTATGTATCTATCTATGTATCTATCTATGTATCTATCTATCTATCTATCTATCTATCTATCTGTCTATCTATGTATCTATCTATGTATCTATCTATGTATCTATCTATCTATCTATCTATCTGTCTATCTGTCTATCTGTCTATCTGTCTGTCTGTCTATCTATCCTATTTCTCCTTTAAATTTGCAATATAAATGGCGGTGACTGAAGAAAAAATAATATTTCACGCTGATTCAATATGTAAATCCATTATGATTATACTTAGAGCAGTTATTTTTACAAACTGTATACAGCTGTGTATAATCCATTAAAATATGTGAAGGGTCACTTTGTTGCATTTTATTTATAACACACCACTTGTAAACAGTGCAAATTCTCAAAATGCTCAGTACTGACGGTGTATATGCTTATTCTTATGATATAAACAGCTATGTGCTACATCTTAATAAAATGTTTTACATGTCAGCAATCACTTTACAATCACTTACATTTCCTTGAGGAAATGCTTCTTCGTTCATTTTGTACTGATCTCAGATGGATCATGCGTATGGAAAAGACACTACACTTGATTTTCCAAGTTAGAAACGTCTCTTTGTTCGTTGCATGTTTTGGCCAAGACAGTTTCATTTGTCACACTGATAGTGCAGAAAAAGAGGAAGAAGATTCCAGTGGTGAGGCAAGATCGATGTCACAGGCCTTCTCCACGCTGCCTGATTCACACAGAGACAACCACTGTCTCTGACTGCATTCCTCGTGAGTCCACAGTTACACTGTCACATGTTCACCCCCTCCGTCTCCCTCCGCTGTCTCTATCATTGAAGACAATCGCAAAAACCTGAATAATCTGTGGAAAGACCACAAAAATTCATCTTTCCAATGTTTTGCTTGTCATGCACCGGGTCTTGTGAATGGCCCATTTAAGCACAATTCCTGTTTCTTCTTGAGATACTTCCTTGGCCTGAGAGTATAAAAACAGGGGGGAGCTTCGAATGCATGGTTCACTTGTCTGTTACTTACCCTGAAACGCTGTGTGTCCGGAGGCTGATCATGTGTGTTATGCATCCAGGGTTTAAAGGGTTTCTCTACTTCCTCTGGTTTTTGACCTTATTTTTAGGTACCAATAAAAATCTTACGAATGCAGGAAGTAGAGACTTGTGCAGTTGTTAAGTAAAGTTGATTATGGCATATACTCTTGTTTGTCTGCAACATTATTATAAAGTGTTGTAAGTAAATGTTTTTACCAGATAATTAGTACTGATTAGATTCATTCAATTTGTGCTGAAGACCAATTATAATGTGAATATTGTCACATTTGCCTTTGATGGCTTAACAAATCAACATTTGTTGTGATTATACTATGTTATTGTGTCTGTCTTATATCTGTTGATTCAGTAGTTTCAATCTGAGCACGCAACTGCTTCCTGCAGCTCCACTGTTGGCCACAGCGAGGTGCTCCACACCATTCCTCTGCCTTTAATCCAATCTAAGTGAGCTGTAGCATCTGTGGATGAGCAAATTAGGCAGCTTAGAGGAGCCAGTGGTCCTACAGTTGGCATTGCAAAGCTCCTTTACTGGGACATCGGTACTTAATCCTCACAGCTCTGATCATTACAGCTGATGAGAGGAGGACACCGCCATGCTGCATTGTCTCATATATGCACCACACTGCTCCTTTGACTTAACAGAAAACGACACATCATCACCTAAACACAGATGCAGGTCTTAAAGTTTTGGCTTTTTGCTCACTAATTACTACAATTATGGATTAGAATAAATTTTCTGTAATTAAACACCAGCAGTGTGGGCTGATTTAGAATATAAATAAATATCCATTTATGTTTTAATAAAGAAATAAGGACATCATATCACCTAATATAATTTGCTGTTAGCACTGTTATGTAGTGGTAAATTCACCTCATATCTTTATTTTTGGATCATATATTCATTATTTACAGTACGTTATAATAGTGAAAGTCCATCGCCCATTTCCTAAACTTAATATGACATATTTAAATGTGTTATTTTCCTGAGCAGCAGTCCACAGGCCGATGATATTCAGTTTCCAATTATGTAAAACAGGCCAAATCAGTAATTGCTAACATTTGACTTGCTGGAACCAGAGACTATTTTCTATTTTTGCTTGATAAATGATGAGACCATCAAAATTGTTGGCTGTTCATCCTCTATTCAACTGACTAAATGACTGACTAATGTATCCTTTTTGTAAAAAAGAAAGAATGAGTTAGTTCTCCATTAAATTGCACAAAAAAAATCTTAAAAAGACAATGAAAAATTAAAATAAAAGGTTACTTGAAGCAATGCTGTGTCCAGGCCACATCAGTGAATATTTCTGAACATAATCAGCCTAACAACCATACAATTAAAATAACAGTTTGTCACTTAGGAATAGAAGACGCCACAACCTGCCAATTCTTATGTTTTGGATTTCATACAAATTAACCAAACGAGATACAGTGCAGTTGATTTTTTTCAACATAATGTGCTCAGAACATTTCCATTTTACATTACAGCACACAGCCACACAATCAAGAATATGTTTTTTTCAAGTTTATTCAAACATTAGCTGAGTTGATCATAGAAGTAAATATTGTTATGAAGTTGTGAATTAGCCATATTGCCTTTTCAGTGACCCCAGCTCTCACCCTTTTTCAGCTTCACACAGGGCTATGGTAATCAGGCCTACAGACAGCCCAATCACTATAAGTCTATAATGCTGATCAGGGATTTGCTGAATCTGCGAGCATTCTGGATGCAGTGTAATTACAGCACAGACATGATGGAGCTGGATGAGCGCTAAATGGGGATCACAGTGGGGCAGATCATAATGATCAGGCCATCCACATGTTTCTGAGGCAAATCTCATTTTTGGTATCCAATCTACCATACTGTTTTATTAGCACAATGTCTGGGGTCAATTAGCTTTTAGTTCACTGCATTCAAATAATTAAATCGATACAATGTAGCGCGCTTTAATAATTAATTTAGACTGAGATGAAAAGAGGATTTTTATGCTTTTGCATTTTAAAAGAGATCTCTTGTTTATTCTTTGCCTGTTTTTGCGCTTCCTCTCGGCGCAGCAGAGATTGACATATAGTTAGCCTGTTCTTCATAACAAGCTACTTCGCTGTCTCTCCCTCTGCCAGAACTGTCAACCCCCTAACAAGGTGTACATATTCACAGCTGCTGCTGCAGGAGAGGAGCCCAAATGAGCAGAGTCTGGGTAAGATGAGAGGGACAAGCCAGACAACAGGTGCATAGATACATCACTGCTTATTCACTGCTACCACACTGTATGTTTCCAGCCATATAAAAGACAGCTGGGTTTGATTTATTTAGTTTTTTTTTTTAGATCAATTACTTGTAACTGTATGGCAACTCTCACTGCTCAGACAGGCGGGAGTATGACTAAGGGTGTCTCATCCCAGTCTCACAGGCTATTCACACTTCCTCTTCCCCCCGTGGTGGTAGTGTTGCATCTCTGCAGTGTATCTGTATCTGTTTGTTCATTCATATGAAAAGCATTAGTGACACGTAGATGAGTAATAGAGGCTAGTTTCTAAACAGGCCGCGGTGGGAGTCAGAAACCCTGCCACCCTTCTGCTCCTCGCCTCAAGGCACTACTCATACCCTCACCAGTCTCCCTAGTTACTCTAACACTTACATACACATACATATGCCTTCTGTGGTTGTTCAAATACCACCAGGATCCCACCTGATGCGCCGGGTGCCACAGAGCAGATGCTGCTGTAGTTGTGGGCAGGAGAACAGTGGTAGGCTGTGGACGTCCTCATTACTGAGACGCTGTTCGGCACCACTCCCTTGTGGGATCTGTTTTATGAAGTGGTTCTTATAATCATTCACCCCAAGACCCACATGAAACCCATAAAAAAAACTGAAAAACAGACTGTAAAATTTCATTTAAATCCACCCAGAGTTGTATTCACTTTCAGGTGAGTGAGGTTTAGACATAGATGTTTACTTGGGTGTAGAAATAAATGAAGCATCCTGTTTTATTAGTTTTCATGCACAAAACTAAACAAACTTTCAAACCAGAGCTGAGAAAATGAAAAGAGTTTTTAGATCTTTGCTTTGTCTTTGCTGTGAGAATCCTGACATACTATGGCCTGGTGGTGTTAATTGTAGAGCAGACAGATGGAGCAGGTGTGTGTGTGTTTACTGTATGTGTCACACTCCCCCTGTGACTTCCAGAGGTTAGAACAGGTGCAACACCTGGAGTTTGTTTCCTCATTAGGATGGGCATCTCCAAGGTGATACCCAATTAGAAAAGCTGAACCTGGCTCTTAGGACTCATGAGTGGATAGAGATCAGATACAGCTCATCTCTCACCAACAAATTGCTTTCACAAATACACCACTTTTGTGATGCTCTTTGCAGAGGTAAACCTGCTGCATTTCTCTTGTTTCCATATACAGACAAGCACATTTTCTCACACTCTGCCATGTATCTTGTTTCCCTCAGCAGGCTGAACAGACATCCCACTCTGAGAGAATATTATCATGAAGACTGGTGCACCAACTCACCTTGCGGTGTGGTATTGAGTCTCCTTTGCGCTTGACTGTGTCCCTCTGTTCTTACAGCTATCTATCAGTTTCATAGCATGCAATCTGCATCCTTCCAGCCTCCCACCACCCGCCCACCAGTGCTGTATCTGTTGTGTTCTGCGTGCACAGACACCGTGCACACAAGCGCATTGTGTTTTTTGCAGAAGTGTGTTCATGTTTCCCAGCACCCCCAACCCCCTGCATATAAAAAGAGAGAGGGGAGCTCCTGGGCAGAGAACACCCACCGCAGAGCTGCCCTGGCAAGGGTAGGAGAGTGTGGAGGGTGCCTGCCCCCCTGGCTAGATGCTACTCATAAAAGAGGGGGGAGAAGGGATGTGAGGGTGGCGGTGTGGTTGCAGGAAGGACTGAGCGAAGGCGTGCGGGGAGGAGGTTGGAAGGCGTGAGGGGTGGGGGCTTCTTCATACATTTTTATGACCACATAGATAAGGTCAGTATTGTGCCATCGTTACTAGGCAACACTGCGACCCTGAGCTGGATTGAGTTGTGAAGCTGAGAAGTCAGATATTCTTATTACAACAGCCCTGCTTCGATTCTGTTGTGTGCATTTGTTAACAAGCAGCCTGTCTCCGTGTGCCGCTCTCAGAGTCAAGGCTGAAGGACTGCTTTAACTGGACGATTAACTGAGGCACTGAAATAATTAGAAGGCCATTGATTGGGTTATTACATTGTTACAGCCATGTTGGTGATATAACGATATCTGTGCCCGTTCAGATGTGTGATGATGGTAATGGTGATGAAAAATGACGATGGGGTGTTTGATTATATATTTTTAATGATCCAGTTCATGTGGGGATACACTAGGCTGTGGGTGTATTGATTTTTCCAGTTTTCAAGCAGAGAACGGAGGAGATGGAGACCAGGCGCATATGCAGCCAGAGTACAAATCACCAAAACCCACCCTATTCTCTCCCTCCCTTTACACTCTGCACCTTCACTCCTTTCCCTCTCCACTGCTCCTTTCTGTCCCCTCTTTTCCATCACCCTCTCAGCTCTCCATCATCACTTCCTTATTTCTGCCACTCCTCCAGCAGCTTTTTAAAAAATTTTTTACCCCTCCTCTCTCTTCTCCTTGTGCTCGCTCTCCTGCCTCTACTACACTCTCCTCCCATTTCTGTCCCCTTCAGCGTCCTAGTTTAGCACGTCAAGGTTGGCTACAGATATGCTCCTCTGTGCCTTGGGGCTAACCAATGGGAAACTGGCTGGGGTTGCTGTAGCAGGCTGGGGTGTTGGTATCACGAATTGAAAGGGAGATGGGAAAAGGTTACTGTAGTGCATGTGCCGCGGTCCTTTCCGCAGAGTGGAATTGAAGTCACATATGCACACGGTGGCCCTGAAACGCTGCAGGGTTAACAGCACATGCCGGGAATCAAACCTGAATCCTGCGATCAGAATGTTTAAGCAACAACAAAAAAAATTTAAAAATTACACTTTAGCTCATTTTCCAACATTACAGTTGGCTGGTCGACTTCAGCAACTTCATGAGTCGCCATAGCAACAGCAAAAGCGTCCCAGCAAGTTCATCACTTTTTAGAGTCCCCCTGGAAACAGTTCTGCGCCACTCACAGCTTGGTTCTGAATTTAGGCACGTTTTCTCACTATGCAGCATATTTTTTTCTAACTTGTGGAAATGTGTTGTCAGATTAGTGAAGATGTTCTCTGAGTCTGCATGTGTTCTGTCTGTTTGCATGTGTTTTCACAAGCTGCAGTATATTGAGCTCTCAGGGCCACCATACTTGGAGGTTAAAACACAGGAATGTCTCTCACCTGAAATCCTGTCATATCTGTTGAGGAAATTTGAATTAGGCTTTAAATTTCAGTTAGAGATACAAAATAAAAGAACTTCTCAACATTTTGGAAAATAAGCTTGTTTGTTTTCTTGCAGAGAATTAAATTACAAGATCGATACCATTACCTCATGTTTGTCCATTAAATATTAAGCCAATGCCTGAATCCAGAAACTGACTGACTAAAAACAAAGAAAAACATTAGATTGGCTCTGTTCATGGGTAAAAAATACACTTCTTAGCACCTCAAAATCTCAGTAAACAGCACAGTATTTGTTTAATTCATACCACAATAAAGTAAGTAGTGAGCTTTAGAGGTGTTGGTATGTGAATTTTGTGAGTTAGAAAAGAGTCAGGTTATCTATGTCTTCTAGTTTACAGTCTTTATCCCAAGTAACCTGGACATCTGAAGCAGTTTCATGTAATAGTGTAGGTCTTTTCTTGTCTAATTCTGAAAGAAAATAAATTGATTTTCCACTTATTTCCTCAAATGGCAAACTATTTAAATCATGACATACACCCATCTATGTATTAGCTATATGTGCTTTAACCTGTGAAGGGTTGCATGGAGGTGATGTCCATCCCAGCTGGCACTGAGCAAGAGGCAGGTTACAATTCTTTTTGTTCACCTTCACACTTAGGGCCAATTTAGAATCACCAAATCATTCTTCAATAGTTTTTGGAACTATAAGAAGAAACTGGAGCACCCAAAGGAGGCACATGGGGGATAAAAATGCAACCATCACACAGTAAGGCCCCGACCAATCGACCAGTAGGTTCAAACCTCGAACCCTGTAGCTTTGAGACAACAGTACTAACCATTGCAAACCATCATCAAGACATGAATTTAAAAAATATATTAAAAGTATCTGATCCTGGAAGATGTCAGTATCTGAAATCTGATGATAAAGCTGTTAAAAGTTTTATCCGTGGCTTGAATGCGTGCTTGATGTGGGTGGTCCCCTAAAGACAGTAATTAAACCTCTCCCCCTTACTTCTTTGCCCTTCCCACTGACCTCCACAGACATATATGCCATCTTCAGTACTTTATCATTAGCCCTTTTGATAAGTTGACTCCTTAAACTCTGTTGCCTTTGTCACAGCTGGCACATTCCCAAACTATAGCAGTCTTAATTTAAAGAGTGTGCATGTGTCCAAATGCTGATTGACCTGCAGGTGTCTTTTCATCCCAAGGGGACCAGTGGAGCGTAAGACTACACCACCCTGAACTCTGTTTAGGAGCCACATCACTCTGGCCTGGGCAACATGTAACCTTATACACACTTGTATCAGGAGCCACGAGCGTGGCTTGTCTCTTATCAATGTCATTGTCTTAGCAAACAAAGGGGATCATTATACCGGTGCTGAGAATGTTTCTATTCTGAGTTAATGGGTCGCATAGTGTAAAGGCAACCTGATCCTCCTCAGGGTGATGAAGGAGTGAGCTGAGGGCTGACATTTTGCTGATGATAGGCCAGTCTGTGTTTTGTTGTAAGAGACACTGGGCTTCACAGGAGTTGTCAAAACAAGAGGCCCCATCCTGAGGGATTACCCAGCCTGTCTGCACACACACCGGGGACAGGGTCGGCCACAGGGACAGGGAGGGTGTGTGTGTGTGTGTGTGTGTGTGTGTGTGTGTTTGTGTGTGAGTGGCCTGCAGAGAGAAGAAGGTAATGCAAGGAGGAAGAAGAGACATCGTTGAAGGAGAATGCACTGTATCTTCCAATTAATGTTAATATTTTGGATTGACAATCGTGAGATTAGATGCAGAGCTGACCAAAGCGACGTGCTTTAATGACAAAACAGAAGACAAGCTACACTTGATTGAGCTCATGATGTAATTAGTATGATCACTGAAGCACACTGTGTTGTTACCTGTCTGATCTCAGTTCATTACTTATCACATAATAAAGAGCAGAGTGTGGTGGTAGAGTTTCAAGCATTTTACTGACGCTATGCGACGCTACACTAATGCTCAAGAGCACTTCAGTGTAGCTTGCTTTTTGATTATGCCAATTTAGACAATAATTGGCCAATACAACCATTTATTTAGAATGTCTGTGGTTGGGATCAAGAGAGCCAGACTAGAAAAATATTGTTAGTTTTTCAGCTTTCTAAAACTTAAATTATCTCAGGTGCTTGTCTTTGAGTTTAACTGACAGTAAACACAAAAAAGAAGTCAAGATAGAAATCACTGCAAACTGTTATCAAGACTAAAAGTCAAATGACATAAAAATATCCTAATTCAAGTTCTGGACAAAATCTTTACATAGATTATGCTACTATGTAATGTTTGTGGCTTGGCTTGTCTTTTTTTGGTGCGTGTTGATACTTTTCAGGAGTGCATTTATGGGTATGGATATGTTTTTTAAATAAATATACCAACTAAAGATAATGCAGTGAGGTAGCGGGTCCCAAAATGAGACACTGAGGGGAGGTCACAAGGTAATTTCAAGATATCAACATAAATAGAAATAGCACATTTCAGTCATAATTATTCCAAAAGTTAGAATAGTAGTTAAAAGCTACTCGTGATACACACATACAGACATCAGCTGTGAGTCTTTTGCTACTACATACTGTATGTTTACTCAGTACTACAGTTTCTACATGGGGATTACTTTTAAATTGTGCACCTGATGCTGATGTGCCATTTAAGATATAGTACTGGATAATTACAGCTCTGAACTCAAATGGCAAAGGCCAGAAATCATGAAAAAATCAACGTTATGACTTCACTATATTACTTCATAGTGATTTTCAACTTCTTTTGCACAATCCGCATCATACTTCTTCTAAAATCCTTTTCTTAGCTCATCTGCCTCCATTTGTCTACATCTTCCTCTGTCATTTACCATATTTTTTTAAAAAGAAATCATTGATAAGAGCATGTCTGTTTCTTTGATTCATAACCATGTCACATTATATCCGTAGACACCGAAAACCTTTATACAGAATGATCTCCCTACTGAGACAACATGTTTTATAGTTCCTACTGTGTGTGGGTTCAATTATAATAACACAACTACCACTGATATAACTTGCAGCACAATTCTGATTAATATATTTTATTTCATTTTATCATCCACGTTGGAAGTTGGCAGTAAGATAAAGAGCGCCAACAGATCCCATGCCAGTGTGAGTATTACAGTTGGAGGAGTCACGACCTTGGCTTTGCAGTGTTGGTGAATCGTCTCATATGTGCTCCACTTCTTTGCTTGTATCCACACGCAGATTTGGTGGCGAATGCAAACACACCCACAGACAGACATGCATGCATGGTCACACAGCAAGGCCGAGGCTGTCTGCAGCCGCCCAGGGGCCTCATTGTCACATTCACTTACCACTGTTTAGGCATCATACTGAGGGGGCTAAAACGAACTCCTCCCTTTTCTTCCCCCTGCCCAGGCAGAAAACTCAAACCCCACCAAAAATCCACTCTGTTCATATTCAAAATACAGCTGTGGAAGAAGAATATAATGTTACATAGTTATTGTATTTACATGTGTTTTCCATATATAGGGCTATTATGTTTGCATATTCCTGCACACTGGAAGTACTTCTATTATTTTTATGACCTATAGTCCTTTGATTATGCTTGCTTCTTATTTGGCTTGTACTGTCCACTGACTTGCAACATTTTTTTTTAAACCCTATATGTTACTATTTACTGCTATGCACTAAAACACAAATCAAGTTCCTCGTGTGTCAAAGCCTGCTTGGCAATAAAACAGCTTCTGATGTGAATCTCTTCTATATGAGCAGCTGTCCTTAGTATATAAAAAACTGAAATAACCATAATGACACTTTTGCATATTGTCATGTTGGTTTGCAGTTTATTCCAAATGAATTATGAACAAATGACATATATCTTTAAATCGGATTATTTGCTCTGATTAAGTGACATGATTTAGTCACATCATGTACATGCAATCTGAATCTTTCTTTTAATGCTGTTTTATTGTAAGTGTTCCTACATGGTCCTCTGTACTCCACCAAACAGATGAATACCATAATGATATACTGAATAACTGTGTGTTCCAGCATGTAATTTTTTTCTTTTACACTAGCCCCTTAGAGACAGCCATGTTGGTTTTAGAGATAGATAACACGTGTGCCTCCTCTACAGGCCTGAATGTAACCTATTAGGGTTTACCAGTGAATACCTCAGCCCACTGGCCACGAGGTCAGGGCTCTTGTCTTCACAGTGAAAATCAAGGCATTGTCTTTCACATCACAAGTAGCCGGTTCAGTTGTACAGCTGTTGGCCTGGTGTAGGTGATAAACACCAGCACCTGTTCTCCATAAGGATGGAAGAGCTTGTGTGCCACCAGAAGCAACATTTGACCTCTATGTATCTCCACTGTCAGCTGAATGTGATCTTTCTATCGCCAGAATTACACATGAGATTTCTCTTTCAGTAGTATCTATGATGCTAAAACTATGAGGGCTTTTTTTTTGTTGTTCTTGTTATTTATTATGTCTCGGGGATCCCTGTACGTGTATTAGATTGCACCTTTGCGCATGTGGTATTAAAAGCTTCCCTCACAGCTTTCCTGTTTTTAAAAACAGAGGAGAGGGAGGCAATTATTTTTTAATTATGGTTTTTAAAGTGAAAGGGTGATTAACCTGTGCTAACCAAATATTAGAGTCTATATAGGGATCAAATGTGGCTTATGAAGTGCTGTAATTATTAAAAGCAGTATTGATTTAGAATATAATCATACTGTATACTATATAATGATACTGATAATGCCACTGTACTTTGCTCAAATGAACATAAGTCATTTGGCCGTTGTAAGGTCATTTGGTCAGTGTTGATGTTACTCTGTGTTTGTTTGCTGTCAAACACAGATTGTGAAACTGTGCTTATACTGGGAATCTCCCACGTATGGAGTGTGTGTACAGTCGTGTGAGGGTGTATATACTGTACACACAATACATAGCCCTGTCGCAAATGTAACCCTGGCCTATGAGCTGGGGGAGACGCTCCTCTTATCTGCTTAAATGCAAACACATTTAACCTTTTATATTTACATTACTTTATTTATTCCATTTCTTGTTCCAATTTTTTAATTCTGGCTTCTGATAAAATCCTGTTTGCTGAGCTAGATCACGCCAATGCTTCATTTCCCCTAAAATGTCAGATGGCACCCTCTAATGCCACGGATCCTTCTCTCAATCCTTTGAACCTACAGTCAGATCTCTTCTTTTCACTCCCTCTTTGGGGGTTGTTTGTCTTTGCAGGTTGTGAATGTCACCAAAAAAACCTTCTTTCTTTTACAATGCTGAAGGCTGGACCAAGGAAAGCTACATGCACTTTTGTTCTGTTTGATCATCTGTATGTCTTTGCCGTTGGCATCACACACACGCACACACACACACACACACACACACACACACACACACACACACACACACATGCAGTCCTTGAACTTTACAGAGAAAGTAAAAGAAAACAGAGATGCCCCTGAGCAAGGCGCGTTACCTACTATCACTTCCCCTTTTCAAAAATTCTTATTGGAAGATGAAGACTTGGTTGTGTAAAGTATTTAACCAAATACGAGTGCAACATGACAATACTGAGGGTGACACTGTGCACCTAGAAAGAAAAGACAAAGCTAAATTTGAACCCGGATGATGTTGCAAATGATCATATCTCACAGTCAGCAGCAGCTAATGAACTAACTTGCTCATCCATGCCAAGAATTTCGAGCTGAAACCCCAGCACAGTGCTCCTAATCCACTCTAAATGACAGGCAGGATCTCTGACCCACTGCCCTCATTCACCAGTGTTTTCTCCTTAGCACCACAGAGACTTAAACTTGTTTGGGTTTATCTTCCAGCTTAAGCAAAAAAGTAAGTAACATTATCTTCTTACTCAATTAAACATACATTTTGGAGTAGCAGGAGCACAAAAAAGTGGATGCTGGTGATGAAAGAACAATTTCATTCAGGCAATTGCTGAATAAATCAGACAGAAATAAGAAAAAAAATACCTGGAGAGTCATTTTAACCATTTTGAGGCAGGAGAGAACAGTGTGTTCTGGTAGAGACTTCAACAAATGCAGAGCAGTGTTCTTGTTTATCTGCTGCACTGGAGTGAACACTGAGAGAAACAGGAAGACAAGTGGGCAGACAGTGTAGAAAAACATGGTGCAAGGAGACTGGACAGCAGCAAAACCCACTGATGAAAGCACCTGCACTCGGAACTGTGAAAAGGTACAGAATCAACCCACCATCTGCACTAAATTATCACACACTTGTTTGCTCCCTTGGAAAAACACTGAGGCATGTATAGACAGCTGTAGAACTGTGCATTTAAATAACTGCACAAATCTTCTTCTTATTTTCCACATACAGAATGGTGAGGCTCCTTCCCTCAGTTTAGATAAAGGCACATAATCTGAGTGTCCTGGGGTACATTCACTTTCAGTATATTCTGTCATGTGGGATAGAGAATGAGCTGCAGACTGCGCTGCTGGTTATATCACACTCAGTGTAACCCGGCTCTGTGGACAGGCCCACAGGCTTCCACTGCCTACTACAGCTATACCCTTGACTTCAAGGCAGGCATTAAAATGGAGGGGTGGTGGTGGTGATAGCGGGGTGGATTATGGGGTTGAGGGAGGCGATGTGAAGTGTGTGTGCGCGCCTTTGGGGTGGGGGACGCTTTATGTTAACCCCCTTTTCTCCACCCACTGACAGAGTGATGCCTTTTCTTCCTCTATTAAAACCACTTCAATCAGTTCACAAGTGTTGCTCAATTAAAAATTACCCTCACCCGTGCGCTTAAATGGACACAAAATGTGCGTCATTGGATGTCCTTGTGGGCTCCTATAGGAAACTCTCCTGGTTTTTTTTTTGTTTGTTTGTTTGTTTTAACCCATAGGAGAAACACCCTATGAGCACGATTCAAGCCGGATCTGGTATATAATGCTGCATCCTGAGTACACCTGCACACCAGCAGACAGCGCTTTCCGTTTGAGCCGAGACAACTCCGTGCGTAAAAATCCTTGGTGCCTCGGTGCGTCAGGTGCAGCTCATTTCCTTAATGCAAATGCCCCGCTCGCCGCGTGCTCACACTTTCCCACCTTCCACTAGTATCCTGCCCTCAGGACCGACCGGTAGCCGCCTCTGCTCCTTTAAGGCAATGAGGAATTAAAGCGTCTGCAGGGGCAGGGGAGAGGGTTATTCTGTGTAATGCTCAGAGAGTCAGTGTGGTGCGATTAGAGAGCGGCAGCGGGGAAGATGCGCTTACTCGCCTCTTGCTGGACGCACAGAGGCGATGAAGATGATCTGACTTTGGAGTCTGAGAAAAAAACCGGGTTTTCATTCTTATACTACCCTCTCCCCTCTGTTTGCTTCTTTGCTCTTTTAGTTGTTTTGATTTTCTAAAGAATTTAATTTTTCCACCCCCAAGGATGATCCGTCAGACAGTGTTTTATTTAGGAAATCGGAGCTTCTGATATCTTTCTTTTTCTTCAAAGATTTTAGTTTAGCCAGTTCTTTTGGAGGGGGGGAATTCATTATGGTTTCAGGATCCGCTCTAACCCGGCTCTGACTCAGCATCACACACACCTGGGCTTCACCCCTTCAGCATCCTTTTGAATAACAGGGAGAAGCAGCAAGACGCGGAGCAGAGGAGAGTCTGAGCACTGCTCTCCCCAAGACAATCACAGAGGCTCATTTATGGTCCAAGCGCGAAAAAGACAGCTCAGAGAGAAAAGCAGTGTAACGAAAAAAGTAGGAAGGAGATATTAAAAGTAGAGACTTGGACCGGTTTGCTTGAAGACAGTGGCAAATGTTTAACCTTACCCCAAGCGCACACAGAAACCCAGGGAGGCACCGGTCGGAGGAAGAAGAGAAAGCATAGCTTGGAGGGATTGAACGGAGCAGGGCATGTGGATATTGGCTTTTATCTTTTTCCAGAGCATCTTGAATGGTAAGTTTCACCTGTTCATCTTTTCTTTTTTTATTATTATTATTTTTCTATTAGTGCTCATTACCTACTGCAGAAGGCAAATGACTAGCAGACAGCTAAATGAATGAAGAGGGAGGATGGAGGTCACCTGTGACCCACATGAAATGGATTTTATATGGCTGTCAAAAGGCTGACACCCCTGATAGAGGGAGAGAGACGGGCGAGGCATGAATTGCGTTTTAAATCCTTCAAGCTCCCCTACAAAACATTAGACACATCTCTGGCCTTCAGATATATACACCCTCAGCCCGATGAAATAAAAAAAGAGAAATTAGATTTGTTTGAGCCTGTATGTAATTAATTTGTTTGATAGCGTTGATTTTGGTTTTCTACTTTCAAGTTTTAATTGTTTTGAATTTGCATGTTGTGAATCTGACTTGCATCTGTTTTTATTTTATGCCTAAAGTCACTTATTCTGTCACAACCTTGTTCCACTGTGGCCCTTAGTAATAAGTGACGTCTTTGATATAATGGACATTTGGCTTAACCCTTTCCCCCTCCGCCACAGCTGACATATTTTTTTCAAGTTTAAGATGGCCTAAATGAATAAAAGGCATCAAATTGGTAAATTCACAGCTATATTTTTAATTCAGTAATCCATATTTGCATATTAAACATTTTGAATTTAAATAATTTAATCATAATCATGCTTCTCTGAGAATGTTTGCAACATTTCCACAAGCAAATCTAAATGCACCTTTATGTTATTCACCTTTAAATGCTGTTTGTAGAGCGAAAATGAGCTCAAATAGTACAAACTGTTCTTGTAAGTAATTAAACAAAATGCAATATTTTTGGTGAGGCACATTCCACAAAGGTCACATTTTTTCAGGAAATGCAAAAGTAACTCATACACACAAAAATATGAAACGAAATTTTCAATTCAAATTCTGGATTCAAACACCCCCAGATGCGGTTGTGTGGCTTATCTGTGTTTTCTTGTACACATGTGTAAGTGCATGCATGTGTTCCACTGCACACATGCATGCGGCTGACACCGTGCATGCATATTTGCGTGCTCATATAGTGTATCTATAATCAATAGTGGAAAATTGATACAGTTTATTGCGTTCACTTATTGGCCAGAGTCCCTTCTACAGGGAGGGATTATGGCTGACTGGGTGTGTACGAAAACAGGCAAAGAAAAAGGGAGAGTTGAAGAAGGAGAGGGAAGCAAAATGGAAACGTCTGTGAGAAAACACGCCACGGTGACAAGATTTGGTGATTGTTCACATATTGGAACAAAACACGCCAACGGTTGAATCCATTTGTATTAAAGGGTAAAAAAAAAAAAAAAAAAAGCTGAATTCACAAAGCAAAAATTGGGGGAAATGGGGATTTACAGGTATGAATACGTTTAACCGCATAAAGGGGCTGTTATATGATATGTTGTGTCCCCAAAATGGATTTTCCCTTCTGGCCGGAATGATAAAATAAGGCTTCGAAATGGATTTTTGTTTCTGTGTCGACGCTTTTCCAGTGCTGAGGCAACCCTCAGTCGGTGCCGTTTATTGACATTGACTCCACATAAAATGGTATCTCCCTCAGCCCAGCTTGTGCTGAAACTCATAAAGGAACAATAAGGAATCCTCATTAATCATAATCATCTGACTCTGACATTAGATCAACTGCCATGCAAGATTGTGTCCGTTTATTGCATAAGGGATTATTGAGGAGGCCCGTGGCAAACAACTGATAGGGCTTAAGCAGCAGACAGCGCTGAGTGCAGACATTACACTTTTTGTGTTTGTCATTTGCACTGCAATGATTTTTTTTAAACCTTTTTTTTATGTATATGTGTTTATCGCTTGCTGTTGATTTTTATTCGATTTCTCCATCACTGTCGAGGAGCCGAGCCGTACGACTTTGTCCTCTGTGGCTAGATGTTTTGTTGATTATCATGAAAATGAGGTGTTCATCGGCTGAGCAGTTGTTGTCAGAATGAATGAATGACCTTGTAGATAGAAGCCAGCACAGAGATTGGATTCCAGACAATTCTTGCTGTTTCAGAGTTGGGCCTATCACGTGCTCACTGGCCTGTCTCTATGGTAACCTCCTTAATGGGTGTCGGGCTGCGTCCTAAAACATTCACCCATTCACTCCTCCCTATATGGGGCAGAAAGCTATATGGTTGGTTGTCGTCTGGTGGCTGTAGAACAACTATTCCTGTCATTTAGAATCTGTGGTGGTGGTTGGCTGATGTCTGGTTGTTGCTTTTCCACATTACATGGTGGGATAATTTTTTATCCACAACGTTGGGTGTAATAATTCCTCACACACTGGACATCTCTACAAAATGGCAGACCCAGGGAATAAAAGACTGCAGTGAACACGATGTGAAACTGCGAGTTTGGCTGTTGTTGGCCCGGAAGTACTTGACCCAGAGCTAATCGCATCCTGTTACATTACTGTGTCCACAGCTGTGTGACCAAGGCGGCTTTTCGTTGTGTTTCCTGCTTCCCTCACTCTTTCTTGTGACTTAGCTCCTCCCTTAGTGAGGATGAGAGAGGTAGGATGCACCTGTGCACTCGCGCCCTCGAGGTGGGTTTCAGGGATCTGGAGATCCTCCATGATGGCAGAAGGGGAACATTTTCCAGGTCACAGTAGGAGAAAGGTTGCGAGGAATCAGCATATTGAAAATCACGCCAAATGAAAGCCGTGTGTCTCACTGGCTTCTGGGTTTTCAGGGTTCTTTTGTCAGCTTAACGAACTCTGGAACCTATTAAAAAGGGGGGAAACAGATACACACCTGGACAATGCTTGCAAATGTCACATTTTAATTGCTCTCATCATGGAAATAATTGCAATCCATTGTCCATTATCAGAAGGAAGCAAAGGACAACCTCTGTCTGGACTCTTTTGTCATGTTCCACACAGTAAAAAAAATAAAAATGGTAAATCTGACACATTCCCCAGCCAACAGGCACAATTATTTTTTGTATTCCATTTAAGTCTTTATGCTTTCGTTATTTCTTGGGCCTATCAAAGTAGAATCTATAAATTCAGTCATCAGTACAGGAAACATTAAATATCTCTGCCTGAAAGCTGCCTCTAGGCAAAACCACAGCAAGCTAAACTGGCGTATTCAAATTCTCATCGCAAAGATATAATGAGACAAGGCTGCTGACAGAGTCTCCACAAAGACTGTGATGATTTGTAGACATACGTGCGGCTTAACCTGACGCTTAAAAAAAGACTTATCTCGTATGTCTCCAATAAAGGAACATTTATGCAGAGGTCAGGAAATCATGCAATCAAATTTTGATCTCAATTAGCTGTGACCTTTCTGGTACTAAACACACATCCAGCGTGAACTAAGAAAGCTCTTTCAGAGCATCTAGCCCAGTGTAGCTTACAGTACAGTAAATAGCTGCCAACATCAGTTAGCCTGCCAATTTTACATGACCCTACATTATTAGCAACCTGAAACACTGGATGGAAATGCTGCGGAGACTGGGGTGGATAAATAGATTGAACTTGGCTGCAACTAGAAAGGGGGAATCAGTGTTTGCACGATGATAAATCTGCATGAAGGTGATGAAAGCAGGGCGCTGATGAGAGCCTCATTTGTTGGTGCTTTGAGGTGATTCTCAAGTCTCTGTAAGGATTTCCAAAGATCAGTGGCTGCCCAGTGGCTGCAGTGTCCGTTCATAGGCTGCGTAAAGCAGTGGAGTGAAACCTGACCAGCCTTACAGCTGCACCCACAGCCATTAGTCTGTTTACTAATTACCAATTAGGGTTTGGTTGCACAAGCGGTATCATAGCTCATGAAATTAAATTACCCCATGAAAACACGTAGCGTACAGTCAAGTGATAGATCATCTTGTGCAGCCTTACTCTGATATGAATATCTAATGGGCTAAATTAAGTTTACAAACCCACTTAACTGACTCACTTGTGTGAGTTATAAGAGGGTTTGTTGGGTTACATTTTGAACTCTGCGCGAGATTCCAGTTGAAAGGGCTGCTAATGTTGGGTAATGGATACCCTGATGTGTGATCATAATAGATAACCCCTAGTTCATACATCCTAGCTGTATAATGAGGGCTAGTCTACTGTACCGTACCTCCTTGAGCCTGTCTAGCTCTCTAATTAGGACGAAGCTTTGGTGACTTGTGTGTGTGTGAGCCTGTGTGCGTTGCGTTTCACCCAATGTAAAATCTAATTACCGATCACACTGTGTCTGTCTGGATTTCACTGAATCGGAGGTGTAATTGCGCAAGCCTGCGTGTAAATGTCTCTTGCATTAAAATGTTAACGATATCATTTAGCATCTGCAGAGAAGAGCAGAAAAGCCCTCAGCACCCAGATGTAGGTGTTTGATCATGCGTGCAGAGTGAGGTTGTAGTACATCTGGCGGGGGTTTCCCTCTCAGACAGGGTTCTCAGTAGAGAGGATGTTTTTAATTCACTCAGCACCTGTCAAAGTGACATGTTATATTACTGTGCTGCACAGCACAGGTACTGTAGCTGAGGAACTGGTGTAAAAGCTTCATCTGACAGTTTAAAACAGACTAAGTCAAGAAAGAGACACATCTCTCTTGTGCAGAAGTGCTTCTATCTTGGCACAGGAGATTTTGACCTATGACTTTCTGCATGACTATTCAACCATACTGCAACTCTCTCCTTGACTCACAAGCCACGACTGTTATGTGAAGAGCAGGGGTTGGCAGAAATGGTCTTCTCAGGGCAATACTGATTACTAATCAAGAAGACTTATAACCAATATCTGGAACTGACATACATGTGTAGTGGAGGTTAAAATCATGATGTCAAAATTCTCCGTCACAAATTGAGCACAAATTGCTTAACCGTCTTTATTTATGTTTTACATATGTTTAATTGAAATAGAATGTTTTGACATTTATCTTTCATTGCTGAAAAGCTATTACTAATGACGTGTAAAGTGACGATATCAATAATTAGAAAATATCACATATTGGATCTGATAAACCCGTGCCGATAATCAGCTGACCCTTAGCTAATTCTAATTTAATAAGAATCCAAACCTCATATTCAACTCTTGCTTGATCTATGTCTCCAACAGAGATTGTAATTAACTAGACATGGTCAGTATTAAATACAAAACTCAAAACAAATCCCAGTTGCAAACATTGCTTAACAAGTTGAATTTGTTGGACCCAGGGGTCGGCAGTATGCAAACAACAGTTCTTTATCATATTATATGCAGTTTTATTGTATTGTGAGATAATATCTTTTGTATCTTCAACTGAGAAAATTTTTGCATTTTGTAGTATTTTGCCTGTCTGCTTTATCAGAAAATGCTTTAAATATGCAGCATTCTAAGCACAATTTTATGATTTGTAAAATGGTTCATGAGTTGTTGACATCACACAAAAAAACTGTCTAAAGATCATATTGGTCAAAAATATGTCCTGCTTGTTCGATTTGCCTCATCTTGTTTCTTAGAAATTCCAAATATTCACAATTCCTTTTTAACATGATGTGGAAATATTAAAGTCCCTGTCCAGTCATTGATTGAACCTTTAAAAACTCATCTCTGTGCAACAAACTTACACATTTGACCTTTTTTTTCTCTGAAAATAATCCCACCCAACCTCAAAATGGCTTAGATGTAATGCAACACATTGCCTCTGTTATATCTATAAAGTATGCCATAGCTTTCACTACTTGCTGCAGCTTGAGCACACCAGCTCACCTACAACTCTTCTCTGCATTTGTTTTTCCTACATTGTCTTGCAACACAAATCCACCTACAACTCTGCTCACACGCTGGAAATCTGATTGTGAAGAATAATAATATAGAGAGCCCCATCCTGCACGTTGGCAGGATTGGTTCCTTTGGTTTGTTGCATATGAAATCCCAGAATTCTGCATCTGTGTTTATGAGACTGTCATCGGCACACTGCAGTGTCAAGGCGGAGATGCTCAGCCATGGTGCTGACTGCTTATTTTGCTCACGATTTGTCCTCTAGCACATAAAATCACCATATGGACATGTTGACAAGGTAAAAAGCTTGGGGGTCTTTGACACATCTGGCAAGTCATAAAATATAAAAGTTCTGCAATTTGTAATAGAGCATAGCATGTAATATATAGCCCTTCATTTACAATAAATACTGCCGCTGATGATTATCTGGACAACAATTATTCTTCCATTCAGACAAATTGCTGACAAAACTTATTAGTGCTATATGTCAGTGCTTAAATTATGCATCTCTACTCTGATAGACAGTAATTTGGATGTAAACATGTATTAAACTGCGTGGTGAGTTTATGTTCTGGATGGAGGGTGCCACTAGCTCATGCCTGCTACCCTCTGCTGGGTGTGTGTTGTATCCTGGGCTCTACAGGCCTGCAGTCCTTGTGGCAAGCGTCCCGCCAGAGCTTTTGTTCATTGTGGAAGACAGGTGGCGGAGGTGTGATGAGTTTGCTATCCATCACCCACCAAGACAAACATTCACGCTGGACCTCATAAATACTGCCTCTTAATCCAGTCCTCCACATACCAGGGCCAGGCTTTGAACTCGACACACTCGGTGGCCCAAGGCTGAATTGATCCCTGCGACTCTGGCCTGAGCATGATGCATGCGCCTGATGTATTGTGGCTCACTAACAGTCTACCAGCCTGTCAGTTTCCCTCCACAGCTGCCTTTGAGCTTGGCTTTCTCCTCTCACATTTCATGGACTTCTGTTATATGCTGACGTCCTTCCTTCCTTTTTTTTTTTTTTTTTAAAATCACACCACATGTCTCTTCGACCTCTCTGCAGTTTCTCCAACCATCGTGTCTTTGCTGTATATTTCACATCTTAATCAGATTATTCAAGACTGCATTTCCAGGAGATATTTCACCAATCACGTCTGCCCCTGTGTCTCATGCTCCACAGTCCGAATATTAAAGTAGGCTAAGGGATAACGGAGGAGGCAAAGCTGGATAGACAGAGTGACAGAAAGACAAATGGGTCCAGCTTGGTTTCTCGACACTGCTCTTTATTTTTAAACCTGGCACAGATGCTAAGATTTAAGACCAAGTTAGTGGCGGTTATTTTTAGCCGGCCATTTTTAAAGTGCTGTCATCTTGTTGGTAAGGTGTGTGAGAGTGTGCATGTATGTGTGAGATGTGTAAACTGGGGTGCTTTATTTGTGTATTTGCCGGTGTTTATGTGCATGTGCAAGTACCTATATAAATGTGAGGAGGCTTCACAGAGGGTGTGTTCTTGTGTGCCTGTGAACTAATGTGTGTGTGTTTAATTGGGGAGTTGGGTGGGTGGGTTAGGGTGTGACATGGAGTGGAGCCACAGGAGTCTGATTTATGTCCTTCTAGCTACTCATCGATCCCCCGGCCCGGTGTGAGACTGAGTGCATTGTCAATAATCTTAGCACTTTGTGGTATTCCTAGAATTCCCAGACCTCCTCTGCTCAGACCAATGTGCAATGCTGCAGTAAGCCATCTTGTCTAAGATCAAATCAGAGGGCACAAGGCCTGGCAGCAGTGTATTTGATTGTAAGGTAGTCCAGCAGTGAATAGATCATTCTGCGGAGGCTGTGCTGTTGAAGAAAACAGAGAATTGGCTTGATTGTTCATACAAAGGAAGGTAATTTGGACAGAAACCCTGCATGGGTCCCTAGAAGCATGTAGCAGTTGCTAAGTGTCCTGTAGACACTTAGCAACACGTAGATGAGGTCTATTATGTGTTGCTCTGTGTCTCTCTATCTAGACCATCCATCCCCACAAGTGATTATGCTAATTAGTGTTTGATCAGATGATTAAATTAAAACCCGATTCATCCAAAGTACTAAATGCTCAGAATACATTTGTGTCTGCTTGGCTGCCTGGCTTCAGACGGCACGAGTCCCCTGGTGTCCCAGCCACACGAGGAAAGGATGACCGGAAAGGAGAAGGAAGAAATTGTACAAAAATACCTCTTCTTTTTTATTCAGGCAGTGGCACATGGAGAAGGAGAGCTGTAATAAAGCAAGCCGGGGGGCTGAGGGAGAGAGAAGAGGAGAAATGGAGAGAAATGAGGAAAAGGAGAAAATAAGAGAATGTGTGTGTGTGTGTGTGTGTGTGTGTGTGTGTGTGTGTGTGTGTGTGTGTGGGTGTGTGTGTGTGGTGGGGGTGAGTAGGGGAGGGGTTGCTGAAAGGAGTCGTGCTGTGGTCCCTTAAGTGTTGAATAAACATGCTTGGTTTAGGGAAATGGCTGCGATAAATGTTTAATATGATAAGTCCATAAAGACGGTCAAATGAGTCTGGAGTATTAAAATGAGCATGGCACGCAGCAGCAGTTGCAGCAGCTTTGGAGGGGGAGGTGGTGGAGGTGGTGATGGTGGTGGTGGGGGCTGATAATGGCAGGCAGAGCTAACAGGATGAGAGCAGCCAGCTGCTGTGACATCAACATTAACACACTCCACCAGCTGCTGGTCACAGACGTCTCTTGGACAAAACGTGGACAGCGGTGGATCTTCAAGGGGCGACCGTGGCTTCATAATGGCATTATTACCAGCGACAATATTAGCAAGAAGAGATGCGCATTTGTAAAGCGCAGAGTTTAAAAGTGCAGCAGATAAGGTAGAAAGGAACCAACAAACAGCTAGTGTAACAGTGAGCTTGTACTGGCTCATCAAAAGCTAGAAAAAATGACTCAGAAAAAGGAATTAGGAATACAAATATAAGCTGCAGAGAACATGGCAAAATAATCAAATTAATAACGGATGATGACAGTGACAGTGAAAGAAAAACAAATATAAAGCAGAATTCTCCATAAATTACTGAACAACTCATGTGCCAAAGAAATGATTTTTTCCACTTACGCTCCCTAAACAATGATTTCAAACAATTTTAAATGAAGTATCTGATTAGTCTCAAAATGTTGATACTGACCAGTTCTGCAAGTCATATTCACTGACGTTAAGGTTGCAGCTGTACAATACAAAGTCTGCACATAATGACCATACACCGTTGTGTTTAGGCACTTATAGCCTGCTTAATGCTGGCGAATGAAAATCTTGGTTAGATATTGAACAAGTCCACAGTAACTTTATACTTGACCTGGGATATAATTACTTTATTAACTCATAACTGAAACCACAACCTGTCCCTTAGCTTAACCACAGTGCTTTTGCTGCTCAACCAAACCACTCAGGATGGAAAGCTCCAGTGTCGAAGTCCTGCCCTTTGTACGCCCGTCAGCCACCTTTACTACCTTGCATGAAGAGTTTCAATGTAGAACTTCCTTTAGTAGGACATAGTCCTGGCTGCAATTATGTTTACCTCCACAAGATCTAAAATAACTCTTGGGTTGGCCCTCAGCTACCATCATAGTAGTATAGCTTTTATGCAATTATTTACTTTATTTTGTATTTAATGTATACATTGAGTTGGCTGTTGTTGATGAATTGAAGTGTTGGCTGCAAACAGAAAAAGCTCCTTTTGCCATCATTTCGCCAAGGTGTGCCCTGACCAGCTAGCAGATTCAGGTCCTGCAAGCAAAATAAAATCCCCAAGGGCCAAAAGCTGTCGATGTCAGGTCATTCTCCTCAGCAGCCTCTTGTGTCACAGCTCAAACCTCCATGAACACAAAAACCTCCTTGTACATAGCATTACCAGAGGTGGCATGCAGGTGGACAGTGGTCATGTGAAGACACCAACAGCAGCAACATTTCTGAAGACCCTTAACCGTAATGTTTGGTGACATAATAGGGTTGGTTGTCCAGTATGTGCCATGTCTACCTGTCTAACT
Organism: Amphiprion ocellaris; assembly: GCF_022539595.1. NCBI lineage: Eukaryota > Metazoa > Chordata > Actinopteri > Pomacentridae > Amphiprion > Amphiprion ocellaris. The sequence continues at coordinate 13,484,553 of NC_072772.1, forward strand.
GAGGTACAGCCTCTGCCAACAGGCATCTCTTCAACGAGAACGTTGCTGCTTAATCGTATTATCAAGAAAGACAGCGTATGCTGACCATTAGATTAGTTTGGAAGCTATTCGATTATATCCACTCAAGTCTCAATCAGACTTGTTTAAGTATAATAGTAGAGACTCTTAAAGGGTAGAAGTTTCTGATGTTCATTGCTTACTGGCAAAACTGGGCCAGAGGTAAAGACCTGACTGAGGTACGTCATCCTTGTCTAAAATATAGCACCATAATGACACGGACTATTGCATGCAGTTCTACTTAATTAAGTACATAAACTACTTGGACTTACTTACATTGATCCAGGACCTCTGGGAGTGTCATGTGGTGTCTGGCACTAGGATACTGTCAGTGGATTCTTTAGGTCCTGTGGGTTAAAGGATGGGGCCTTTATGGATCAACCTTCTTCTGGCAGATCTAAAGGATATTTGACCAAATTGGGATCTGGGGACTTTGGAGTTCATGTTAACACCTTTGTCGTGTTCCTCGAACTGTTCCTTTTGCAGCATGACAGGCCACTGCCATGGGCGTGTTGTGCTTTGTCTGCAACGATGTTTAGGTCAGTGGTGCATGTCAAAGTAAAGACACAAATGTCAGGATCTGAGCCTTACCAACAGAACATGCAGTGCAACAAGATGATCAAAGCTATTCACTTCGCCTGTCTATGGTTTTAGTGTTTTGGCTGAAAGGTGTTTGATTGTACTCTCTGGTATCTTCAGCTAGATACACAATGTCATCCATTTTATATGGAGAATGCACAGTCATCAAAACTTTTGTGGTACTTTACTGATTTAATATATTCAGAAATAATTAAATGTTTCAAATAAAATACTAAATGCTGCTGTGGTGGAATGAAATCTTGTTTTGATGTACTTTACAGTTTCCATGGCATTTTGGCATTTCACTTGGCAAACTATATAAAGGATGGAATATTTTTGAGATTTCTCTTGATTTGACTACAAACTTGCCATCATTGTGTAGTTCAGAGCATATCAGCTTGACACTTACATGCAACTACAACAAATACATTTTATTGCAATATATATATATATAGTAAATAAGTCACCTTGATGTGATTGTCACCAACACACATACATTCCAAACCTTCTTTTTAGCAGCCTCTGTATGACTCCATGTGGCACATCACCAATGTTGCACCTCACTTGAATAAATCACCCATAAAATATATTTATAAAAATATATTTGCAGAGGCCTGTTTGTCAGAAGGATTAGCATTAACTATGCTATAAATACACAGTTTTTATTCTTGTTAATTAGGTTGAGGAGATGCAACACTGCCGTGTTTATCTCTGCAGTTTGTGGTAAAATTAGAAAATAATTTTAATAGGTAAAGCTGCAGGTGTTGAAATTTGAAATAATCTGTGGTAAGTTCGCTCTAATTGCAAAGACTGCTATAGTTCAGCTGCATCAGTTTCTGGGTTCACATGGTGAAATCCAACTCATTGTAAGTATACAGTGTTTCTATGCGACACTGAATGTAATCTTTGTTTTATTACAGACACGGGATTCCCTCCACATTCTAGTTTGCTCACATAGCAATATTAGATTTCTACTAGTGGAGGTTTTTATTCATCATCAGCAGCAGCAGCAGAGGGAGCTGCTATAGTTTGCTACAGTGTGATCCCTCATCAGATCCACTCTCGTGCACTCATCATCATTATCAGCAGCAGCATAATTTAGACATCAATGTCTTTATTGCTCAGTTTTACTAACTGAGAAATTGTCCAGGGTCTCTGGCTTCTCCTTGATGAGACAGGCAGCCACTCTGGCCCATTTAGGACATGGAAATAGACCAAGGAGGAGGAGGCTCATCTGCTGTGGGGGGCTCGTTTTAGTGTTGCCCGCCCCTCCTAGACATCAGAGGACAGATCTGTCGGTGTGGATCAGCAGCTTGCGTACAGCCAGCCCTTTCTACTGTCACAGCCCTGCTTAATATTCATGAGAGCAAATTGGAATACAGTCATTTAACTTCCGTGCATGCTGTATTGCCTCTGGGCAGATCAGATCAGTGGGAATGCTTACTCACACTGGAATCCCTGGCCCCAACTGGTTATTGTCTGACTCTATCACAACTTCTTCATACAATATGTTACTTTGCTACTTTCAAGTTCATTGACTTTATGCAACAAAATTCTCTTTGGTACAAAATGTTTTGAAGTCATTTTAATCAGATAAAATAAACAGAGTATACCTGTACGCTGTATTTGAAATGTGGGTCATGCAGAGGTCAGAGTCCTATATTTAGCTGCTGGGAACAGCTTGATCACATGCTGTAACACTGCATACATCACACTAGGGCTGCTATCCATGAATCCACTGAGCAGGAAGAGGAATTTGTTAAGGTGGAAAATTGCTCCAGCTACTGTTAGTCTTGAATGTGAGTGAGCCAGGTATGATCTCCACATCCCAGGCAGACTTGCCCTGAGGGCACAGAGCAGAGAGCTGCTTTAATTACCCAAGGTTCCTGCTGTCACACTGTCACTGTGAGGCACTCGGTGCCACGCTACGTTCGGTGCCGAGTCTCCCTGCCGTGGTGGCGATGACAACTCAGACAATGGATCTGCTCGCTCAACGGATGCAACACAAGTGCCCTCTGAAATATAAGAAACTGAATCAATCCCACTGTCTCTCTGATTCTCTCTTTGCCTCTTCTTGTTTGCTCTCTGCTGTTCTCTCTTCTTCTCATGTCAGAGAGCGTACATGCAAAAAGCCAACAGCTGCACGAAAGACAGAATATGTAACTATGGAATGAGGTTTCCCACGTGGCACTGCGATCACTCACTTAATACTGCAGGTACATGACAGAGATGCATCACACAAACTCTAAGTGTCTTTAACTACTGATCAGCTTTGATCAGGTCTCTGACTGAAAGTTTCCCTTAAAATCAGGTGAATCAGTGAATTCAGGACTAAATATCTTGTGGAAACTTCTTCCTTCTTGTGATTAATCTTTACCTGTTCGTTCCAATTGGTAATAACTGCACACTTACTTAAATCAAGTGCCTCACTAGCTCTGGAAATTCACTGTTTTGGTTGATTAAACCCTGTCAACTGAGCAGCTCTTTTGTGTGGAGCATCGCCGTAGTGTGATGATAATGAGCCATAGTTGTTGTTGGTCATATTGTACAGTACCTTTGTGAAATCAGTAGAACAGCTGCTTCCCAAAATCACATCATCAGAGCAGCTGAGTGAAAGCATTGTGGAAAAAAGTTCAGTAAAGTGAACATCAAATTCCTGTGATGAATTTTCCTGTGTAATATTGAAAAAATGACAACAGATTATAACTACATTTTACCTTTTCTTGGAACAAATGAGTGTGTGCTTCAGTTTAAGGTTTAGAAAGGTCAAGCAGTTACAGAATGCATTTACAGCACTGTACAGTTCTGTAATGCAGCATTGTAATGCATTGTAAAGCTGCATTCAGCATTCACACTACATAAAAAAGATTCTAACACACATCTGAATGATTGTTATCAAAGAAAAGAGTGGCAGCATCTACAAAAAAAATCTAATATTCAATGGTTGTTGGATTCAAATGTCAGGTTATTTATCTTAAGTATTTTAAAAGAAAGTTTGGTCTGAGGCCTCACAGCCATAAGTCATGTACATTGTTTATTACATTTGTTTTATGTGAAAATCAAGAATTATATATTCCTTGTAGCAATTCACTCACAAAAAATATCATCTGACTGCAGTTGCTCTGACCTCTAAAGCCTATTTTTGCGTCCTCAAAGTCACTGTTTCAGTTTACTGTTTCCATTCTCTCTCATCAGTGCTGATTTCAATTATAGAGGGGGGCTGTTCACAGCAAAAAATTAATAAAAAGCCATATCATGCTACCTGCCAGCACCAAACAGCTGACACATACAATTAGCAACTAGCTGATGGACATAGTGAAGCATTTATAGCAGCTGAAGAGCCACACGTGCCCCATAGTGATTGGTGGAGACCAAAACGGAGCAAAAAGCACAGTGACTATTGGGCTTTCATTCATCACGTGGCCACAAACATGTCCCCAAATGAATAATATGAATAGTAGTATGACTTGATGCCTGTTGATCATTGCTGCGACACACTGAAGGTGTTTTTTTTTCTTGATATAATGCTTTTTATAATTGATTCAGAAGGTAAAATTGATGAAAAATAAACATTAGCCACAGCTGTTGAAAGTTCTTACCCTCCATGATGTGGTTAGTGCTTCGGCCAACTGCACTGGTATTACAAATTACAGCACAATAATGCAAAACATTGTTAGAAAAGACAGGTTTGAATACATTCTACATCATAGCATAGCAACCAAACCGACAACAGTAAGTACCAAATTAAAAAAAACGCAGCACACATTTTAAACAGGATGAACAGAAAAAGCGATGCATTCTGATGGCTAAGGTTTAGATGAAACTGCTTTTTTCCGTCTACCCTTCTCCCTGAAGATATCCCGGTGGAAAAAAAAATCATAGTCAATTATAGATGCATATAATGCATTATTGAACAGTGTCATTTATTTCACCTTTACAGTTGAGCTCATGAAAAATTATGCCAATTACTGATTTTCTCTCGGGCAATGTAGTAAGTGGTTGGGCCCTGAGGCCATTTGTTGGGGCATGACATGGTGCTCTTTGTGAGGTCTTAGTGGGTGATGTACCTGCGTCATTGGACCATTTGTGGTCTGGCTCCTGAGCTTAGTCAATTAGGAAAACGAGCAGTGCAGTGATATGCACCCTTCCACCAGAGTCCATTTCTTTTTTTAATTAAACTCGCTATCACTCAGCCAGTCTAAATTGAGTTGCTCTCACGTACTTTTCATATGTGAAATAGACGAATATCAAAACAGCTGTGGCATAAATCCTAATCCAATTTCTCCGATGCTTGCAGAGAATAGACGCTTTCCAAGCTACCACACACTTCTTTGATCTATACTTCTCTCAAGCCATTTGCTATTGTAGCACTGTAATGTTCAAAGTATCAATTAACTAAGTACCCAAATAGTATTTGCAGAAAACTTTGATGTGGGCCAGTTGTGTCTGTCACTGGAATTTTAAATGAATTATTGCTATTGTGTTTTTTTAATTTGTGCAAATTATTTTTTGTAAAAAAGACTTTGTCTTGATTTACTTCCGCAAATCTGTCCACATCTGCATGCAATAGCATCAAAGCACTGACACACAGCGTTTTGCTGACATGTCACAATACAAATGTATCAGCCAAATTTACAGAATGTTTAGTATCTGTAGCACATTTCAGAATTCACAAAAAGAGCATCTCGTCTGGATATTAATCAGGAAAGGCTGAATGTTTTAAAAATACAGACATGAGTGATTTCTAAGTGTCTTCTCCTTCTCACTAACCTTGAGCACCATCCATGAGCAGGTGGGGTTTTTGACCCCCATCCCTCCCACCTCCGGTCTGCAGTATCAACAGAGCACTGAGAAGATTGATACTCCCGGTGCCAGCTGGAAAAAGAGAATGAATCAGAATTTAATATGACTTTGATATATTATTTTCATCTTGGCTGGTGCCACAGACCCATCGAGAACCCAGCACACTATCTCACTGCATTTTAAAAGATTCAAATTGGCTAAAACTTTTTGATGTGAGAGACTGTGCAGCAGTGTATACAAAAGTTCCTCTGCTGGGAGCCCATGCACTGCACTTCTTCACATTTTAGTTTAATCAAATGGAGTTAAAGAACCAGTATTTAATATGCAATATTCCATGTGAACATTACACAGTCTTCCTTGTATATGGCTGGCAAAGATGATGCATACTATACATATTGTTTATAAGCATCAGGATTAAGGTCAAATGAGCCATTTGGGGGGAAATCCTCTGACAATATGTTAAAACATTAGTGAGATAATACAACATCATGAATCCCTGATTATTCACATTTTGACAAGAGGGACTATATGAATATATAATTATTTACTTTAACTGTTATAAATTAAAACTTTGGATTGAAACTCTGTAGAAAATGCAGAGGAAAAAAGACAAATGGATGCTGCCTGTTCCATTTTCAAGGTGAATTTTCTAGGATAGGAAAATACGCATTCAGACTAGCAAATAAATACTGGAAGCTACGCAGTATTATATCAGCAGACAAAACCTGCAACAAAAACATGTGCAGAAGCAGAGGTTCATTGTTAGTCATCGCCTTGTACAATTCACATATGGCAGTAACAAACTGTTCTGTACAGCAGACAGTCAGAAATGTGCATTGTTAGCATTTAACAAATGGAACCAGCATACATGAGGACAGACTGCAAGCAGAGTGACATATAGGCACATAACACAAGAGATGGATTCAATAGTCAATAACAGGCCAGTAATTCAGTTCAATTCAGTAATCATAATCAGACTGCCCTACTACAGTCACAGCTGACATGTTAAAGGAGACAATTATGTTACAGCACCAAAGCATGTTTTCTAAAAATACAGTGATGTGACGTGTTGTCTGTGCTTTAAACCTTTTCCCACATTAGTTCCTAAAGGCACATTCAAGCTGTACTGCAGGCTGTTTAGATTGGTACCTGCTTCATTTACTGGCATGCAAAGTTAATTAATGTTTGAATAAGCTATTGCTACTCTTTCAGCAATACTACACTTTGTCTCATTATATTAAATGCCTGCAACGTGTATGGGATTTTTTAAAAACTATTTTAATTAAATAATGACATATGTAAACCTTTGTGCTACATATCATAGTGCGAACACGCAGTTGTTTTTACTTACGTGTCTTTTGAACTGTGCACCTTATAACCCAGGTTTGTCTTGCTGCATCTCACCAATAACTTACGGTATGCTTTTTTTCATACATGCTTTCCTCTGAATGTTTTTGTAGCCATCAGTAAAATCTATCAGAATATAACAGTGCATGTGGTTCTTTTGGCCCCTTCTGTTTCCTTTCATCATTTGGATAAAAACTGGCCACAGCTAGTCCATATTATGTGAATAATTTTACCAGTGCATATGCCTGTTTCTATAACACAGGAAGACCTGAGTTATTTGTATTTCAGGCATGGCGCAAGTGTCCAGGTCTCCAATATGTCAACAAATTCTTGTAGAAAAAAAAAAGTTGCAGTATTGATCTTTAGTGTGCTAATAATTTTGAATGAGCGTTCCTAATCTCTCACAACAAATGAGGGTTGTGTGGATGTGCGTGTGTACATGAGCAGGTCACTGGAGTGCCTCATTGCTGGTTTAGAGCTGCTGGAGCAGAGAAAAGGATGGAAATGTCTGCAATTTGAAACCTTGTTAGGAATTTATGAAGTGCTAAAATGTTTTCTCCCCAGGGAGGGCCCAAGCCAGCTGCCACTGCCACTGTAAGCCATTTAGTGCAGAGCTTCAGTCTTGTCACCAGGCTGAGATGGCAAACGCAATACACTCAAACACAAATACTGTATATACAAGTAGTTTTTCCTGAAATACAAACAAACTCTGTCTCTCACATACAGAGAAGCTCAGGTTGCAAACATCTGCTGGCCTGCTGGCTTCTTCACTCTGAAATCAAACAGCTGTAGATTTCTATGGAACTAATTGGTCTAACATTGACATTTATTACCCTCATCTCCTCTAGAGAATGCTCCCGCACAAACTGCATTTAATGTCATTCACTTTACTGTGATGCCGGCTTAAATTGAAGCTTGAACATGATCAAGACAGCTGACCTTATTTCATAATTGATGATAGTTTATGTTAATTTAATGTTCCCAAGATCCCACGGATGGGATTACAGTACGTCGATGAATCCTAAATGACTGATGATGATCTATTAATAGAAACACTTACAGTGAACGAATACTAATTTGAGCTCTCTAATTTTCACCAAACAGTTTAATACTTAAACCCTAAAAACATCTAAGTATAAACAAAAAGTATATCTTTGGCAAAATAAAAATATTTAGTACCTCAAACTGACTGATTAAGATGACATTTGGGAGCTAAATTTAAAGTGTTGTTTCCAAACTCTACATACTGGAATTAAACAGTGACCCATACAGAATGAAAAAACAATAAAAAGAGATGCATAGCTACAGAACCTTAACAAAAAATGTCCTGTGTTTTCTTTTTTCCAGTTTTCAGTGAGGACCTACATTCCAGCTTATATTTTGTCAATGCATCTTTGCAAGAGGTAGTATTTGCCAGCACCACAGGGACCTCGGTGCCCTGTCCTGCTGGGGGTGCGCCGCCTGCCTCACTCCGGTGGTATTTGGCTACTGGCGAGGAGATCTACGATGTCCCGGGCATCCGCCACGTCCACCCTAATGGAACCCTCCAGATCTTCAACTTCCTGCCATCCAGCTTCAGCAAGCTGATCCACGACAACACGTACTACTGCACTGCCGAGAACCCTTCTGGCAAGATTAGGAGTCAGGATGTCCACATCAAAGCTGGTGAGTCTGCAGATGATGGTATGGTGCTGTTGTGAGCAAGAGAAAAATAGAAGAACGGCTGCACAGTGGCTCGGTGGTTAGCACTGTTGCCTTGCAGCTAGTAGATCCCTGGTTGGCTTCCCGGCCTGGGCCTGGGATCTTTCTGCATGGAGTTTGTGCATGTGTGGGTTTTCTCCGGGTACAGTCCAAAGATATAATTCTGAATTGTCCATAGCGTCCCCTGCCTTCAGCCTAAGTCTGTTGGGATAGACTCCAGACCCCCTGCAACCCTAATGTATAGATAATGGATGGATGGATGCACTAGAAGAAGACATGCAAGACATAGTTGTGCTAGTACGGATTAATTTGATAAAATAATTGTGTTCAGTTGGCACAAATAAATCAAGTGTTTGTGCATTTACAATAACCTGTCATGTACACGACTGACCATCCTTTGTAAAAGCATGTATGTTCAAACATCAGAAGGTCAAATGCAGGCCACAAGGTTCAGCCATAGCTAGTATGGAGCTTTCATCTGCATCCCAGGAATCCTCAGCAGATGGAGTTTTAATGTTGTTAAGGATGTTGTCAAGGATTTTAGTGTCCATTTTGACTAAAATAAAAGCTTGATATAACATTGCTTTATTCCATATTCACACACATTCTGTTTAATTTTTGCCTAATTAGGTTTAATGCTGTAAATGGGACCAAAATTGCAGTTCTGAAAGCAGATTTAAGGCAGCTTTTTTGCCTCACATTATTAAAAGCTTATTTTTAATTTCTCTCATTTTGCTTATTATTTTGTCTTTTAATATAATGCAGTAGTTGCAAAGTTAGAGTTATTTTATACACTTGTAGTTACAGCAGTTGAATCACCATTAATTTTTTACTCAGCACAATAATACCTGACTCACAGCTGAAGCAAATTTGCGACTTGGACTGGCATAGTTATCGCTCGGTTGAATCACCAGACCAAACGATAAACAACTCTGTTATAAAATATTTTATTCTTTGATGAAAAGTGAAAAATTTAAGCCAGTGTACATACATGCAAAAAAAAACCTTTTGAAGAGATGTGGGCCCCTTCACAAAACATCCCATTGTTGCGAGTCAAGCAGTGGTGACTGTAACGCTAACGGTAATTTCCAGCAAAATACATTCAAACTTCCAGGCTTCAGCTTTTGTGCTCTGTCACAGGCCGGTGAAATTTAGTGATGATGACAAGGATGATGAGTAAACTGACAACTCAATCTGCACCGTACATTACTTACTTTTGGATCGTGGGTCAATTTTAGTTTCATTTAGTCACAAAGCAAAGCAAAGTGTTTTGAATTTTCTCACATTCATGCCTCTGAATCTATCCATGGCAGTGGAGGCCCGAGGCTGATGGGTATTATAGTATTTGCACATGCCTACCATGTCAGTGTTAGACAAAGCATGTTCTCTGTGGAACAAAACTGAATTAGTTAGAAGTTGAGCTCAGTCTTGTGTCATCTTCTGTTGTAAAACGTGTAATTCTGTCGTAAAATCAACACCCTGTGGCCCTGGTGTCGCATGTTTCTTGTTTTCTTGAATCAGGGCTTCATCGTGGGCACTAGTTTGTCCACAAAAGTATACAGAAATGCAAAAAAAATATCTTACAAATGAGACCTGTCATGTTTTTATGTTTTTTCTTGTTCAATAGTTTCACGGGAACCCTACACAGTCAGAGTGGCTGACCAGAAGGCTATGAGAGGCAGTGTAGCCGTCTTCAAGTGCATTATCCCTGCTTCTGTGGAGGCCTACGTCACTGTTGTATCATGGGAGAAAGACACCGTTTCACTCAGCTCAGGTATGACAAATAATGCTTCTGTACTTTGCATACAGACTTCAAGATGGAGCTTTTAGTGCTCAGACCATCCATGTTTACAGCCTGTTGAAAATCAAACTTAATGTGCAATATCTGAAGGTAAAAAGCTACAATTAATGTTTAAAGGACCAGTCCCATTTGTAGCTTTATGTGGCCGTCCTGTAATGACAAATTTGTCTGATTAAATCTTAGCAGAAGGAGCAGTTTATTGCCTTTCCTGCCTGTTTATCTCAACCCCTCCCGGATTTGCTCTTGTCTGTGTTCTTTAGACACCGTGTTCTGTTTAACAGTGAGTCATCTTCTCACCTGTTTACTGTTGTAGTCTGCCTTTACTGGGGCTCTGCAGCTCTGTGCAGCTCCGTCCCCTCACTAGCCAGAGGATGTTGATAACTGTCACATTGAATCATTGCGCTTCCCCCTCCTGTACACCTCAGCCAACTCCCTTTTTGAGTCCAGCAAGGGGTAAAGTGGAACAGTTTACATAGCGTTACATAGCATTGACCTAGTTACCCTCGTTGTTTGAATCCAGTGGCACAGTATGACGACACAAGGCACCAGAACTTTCTGCGGGTGGAATTTTTACTCCAGTTAAATGGAATGCTTATCTCTTTGATTGCTCCATGTACTGCCTGCTGGCTGATTTAGCTTCATACTGGGGCGTTCGGGGACCTGTAAGCGAGCACTTGATGTCATTTGACTGAGGGCAGAATCTGGGACGGTGTTTTGGTGGCATTTTAAATGTGTCTGCTCAAGCATGAAGATGTGTCTTCTGATCCATGCCAGCGACTTATTTACTTGAGGTTACTCGAGTTACTCGCTGCGAGCTGCTGGTTGAAGACATTGCCTAATGTCACGGGGAGCAGGCAAATATGCAGCATGCAGATATGATTACGTTCTGCAAATGAAATGAATCATGTCGACAAGGCTCAGAGATGATGTTTATCTCAGCTGCGGCTGGAGAAAGTGTCCATCATGAGGATAAAATACTTTAACATATCTCCGCTCTGTTCATTTCAAAAGCAAAACTGAATTTGGAAATATAGTAGAAAAACACCTATGCACTCATAAGAATATATGTGCGTGCCATCTCTTTATATTAAAAAAAAGCAATCTTTGCCAACTATTTCTGAAATCAGCTTTCTATAGTGACATCCTTTCTTTTTTCCAGCAGATCTGACAGCCTATAGAATATGCAGTGAGGCTTTGATGGATTATATTGTATGCTAGGCGTTCTTTCTGAGTTCTTTCGCAAGTGTTCAAAAGAACATCGATATTGGATTGTCCGTGTTTACTCCAATAAGTATTGCAGCAGGCGAGTGCTGTCAAAAGCATGAGCACACGGTCAAAATCACTGCTGCTCAGTGATAAATATTTGATGGTAGATTCTGATGCATGAGCGGATTCACCTCGCACTGTTATGGAGAGGGTATGTTTACTCTAGGAGCGAGGGTTAGAAGGAAGTGTATGTGTGCTTGTGTTTGCGCATTAACAAAGAACAAGAGAGAGACACCATAAGGATACCAACGGGGCATGACAATGGCAGCTGGATGCAATTTGACCCAGCCTAGATTTCAGACTTCTTTTCCAACCCCCCTTTTTTCTTTTTTCCCTCCAGTTTTTCATAAAAGAAGACTTGGTCTCAGTGGACACAAAATAAAGCTATCCCACAGCCGCCCTGAATTATTAATCTCAGGTTTTTGTTGGGAACAGTAACATCAAGTGCGCTTCTCTACCCTCGCATTGTGCATCAGAATGAGAGGAAAAGCAGGTCTTGAGATATTCCTCTTAGGAGAGACCCAAATAACCAGCATGGTTTTAAAAAATGTGGGCGGAGGATGTCGTTTTCTTATTGAGCAAATGTTAATGACCACCCACAGTTTAGATACTGCTGAAACATCTGAACCTTTGATCAGTGCTGATTATGTTTCAGCTCTGCCTGCTTAATATCGTCAGGTGTAAATGTGTTTTATTAAGATCACTAAGTTGTAGAGAGGAACCCGGTTTAAATCGCAGCTGCTGAAATCTTTGAATATCCAGTGATTCACAGTAGGGTCAAAAATAGATGCATAATTACAGACTAGGGCTTGTCTTAATTAATCAGCTGTGATTGAAAAGTTAATTACAATATGAATTACCTTTCAGAATGAGGACTGCTTAGTAGTCATTTGAAGCGGCCTGTTTTCAATGTGAATGAGCACGATGCAAGCTCACCGGGTCCTAATGTTGCCACTAACATACCATTAACCCGTCATGAATTTTAAAATGGATCTCGCAGCACGAGCTTTCAAATGCCCGGCTCCGATCGCCTCCTCGATGCTTTTGATAAACAATTGACAGAGCTAATACAGAGATAAAAGAGGCAAAAAAAAAGAAAGAAAGAAAGAAAGTAAAGCAGAGAGGGGAGGAGTTGAGCTGTGTCCTACTGTGCTCCCGCCAGGATTTTATATGGTGGACCTCTATTTGAATGCATACGTGTGTTGGTGTTGTCACATGCACCTTTGTGTATCAGTGTGCACACATTCATGTCAGTGTCGTTGTGTGTGTCTTTTACATGCCCGTGTGTATTTGCATGTCAGGTGGCTGTGCTTTTGAAAAGGGATGAAGCTGGGGTGGTGTGTGTTTTTGTGTTTTCCATCTACCTACCTTTTGTCTCTCATCATTCATGATGCGAGGCAGCGTAATGAGCTGGGCGGCCTTGGTTGCAGACAAGAGCTTCAGCAAAACCAGTGCTTAGATACTGAATGAGCTGCAAACAACGTGTTGTCACAGAGACCTTGTACTCTCATTTAAGATGCATGCAGTTGTATGTTGTGCAATTTGAGCATAAATTTTGTGTCTACTTGCAGTAACATTTTGGCGGCTTGAGTCCTCCTAATGTGCGCTATTAGTTGTAATTTATCAGCTCTTCAGTTCTGTTCTTCTACCACACTGAATTTTTAGTGAATTTGCTGGCACTCATCAGCTACAGAAGGAACATTAATGTGTAGTCAACATCTTGCAAACTGAAACAGAAATACCAATCTATCAGAAATTTTGCAATTTTTACACACGAGACAAATTTAGTGTTTATTTAATTGCACCACCTTAATGAATGGTGAGGCACAAGTCAATAACAAGGTAAATGTTTTTATAGTCATTCATGATAATAAAGTAAATATCTTTACGTTTTGTCCTGTTAAGATGCCACCGCTGGCTTTGGGAGCTTGTGATGGGTATTTTTTTTTTTTTTTTTTTTAGCTTTTTGCTGACATTTTGGTTCAGATTAAATTAAATATCCATTAATCAAAATGGATCGAAATGTCGCATGACCCATTTGACTAAATGGTAACAGGGCCTAGATTAAGGTGACACTCCAAATATACCATCATCCAGTTACTAATCCAAGAGAATGTCTGACACAGCCACAGATAAGAAACTATAAGCCAGAGAGACAACCTGCCGTGGAGAGAGCAGGAAAAGAAGGGAAAGGTGAAGCGAGATAAGATAAGACGGGGAGAATAAGGAAAAAGATGAAAAGTGGAATGAAGGTAGAGGAGTCTCCTCTGTCATGAGGAGGTGGGGTCACCTCCTTGGAACAGACATGCAGGCCTTTCATGTTTTCAGGCCAGAGATTAGGCTACAGATGGAGGACAGGGAGCTTTATTCTGTATTATGACACAGGCTTAATGCGTGGCCCAAGGCGAGGGATGACTCCATAAGGCCCTCCTACTTCCTGGAAGTGCCGCCATCTTGAAATTCTGCCATCTTAATTGTGTGTGATGATTTATTACTTTTTCTTCTCTATGTTCGACCAAGGTTTGGGCACTATATGCACTTTGGGATGATACACATTTGTCAGTCATCGGAGTTGTTCTCATACCTGACATATTTACAATACAATACAATACAAAAACTTTATTTATCCAAGATGGGAAATTCAGTATTTAATTTTAATCTCAATTTATGGCAATTTGGTATTGGTATTTGGTATTAGTTGGCACAAACACTATTGTAAGTTTTGTGTTTTGTATATACTGTACATGATATACTGTATGTCCCTAACAATATCAGATGCTGATGTTGTTTATGCTTGACTGTTTATTTCTTCTCATATTTTCCTTCTAATTTATTGTTTTCTCTTTTTTTACTTCTCTTCTCTTCTCTTCTCTTCTCTTCTCTTCTCTTCTCTTCTCTTCTCTTCTCTTCTCTTCTCTTCTCTTCTCTTCTCTTCTCTTCTCTTCTCTTCTCTTCTCTTCTCTTCTCTTCTCTTCTCTTCTCTTCTCTTCTCTTCTCTCCTCTCCATCCACCTCCAGCCTTGACTATTGGACTTCTCTGTTTTGCTCGCATCTCATTGCATAACCTGCTTGGCACAGTGCCCCAGTCAATTTCCTCCTGCGTGAAAAATGCTGTTTTTTTATTTGCTTTATGCAAATAAGCCCATCCAATACTCACAGCATCAGTGAAAAAAATCTCCAGTTACATTTTTCAGTCACATTCACGTCAGCTAACCAACTGGTGAAAGTGCTTCTTCACTCTTGCATTCTGCTCACTCTTCTCTCTTGGGTTCTTGTGAGTGCTTATAGAGGCTAATTAAACAGTTTGCTTGCTAATAGAATCACAGTCTTAACCAGCCACCAGCCCAGTTGCTAGAATGTTAAGGATGTCTTCAAAGGGGCTACTGTAGGTGTTTGGTTTACAGCATCGCTGCTCAGCAGGAATTTATCATGCCAGTGATGTGCCACCGCCTCCATTTTTTACTGAGATTGACAGTGAGGGCACTGAGAGGCAGGCAGAGATGGGGCTGTAAATTCAACACGCCCAAAGTCAGGCCAACCTTGAAAGGAGGGCACAGTGGTAGAAATGAGCTTGTGAGGAAAGAAGATGCAATGAAATGTAGAGAGGAAGAGGGCAGATTAGAGCAAAGGAAGTGAGAAGAGAGTTGGGGAAACAAGAGAACAAGAAGGAGGAGATTTGAAAGGAGGAGAGGAGTGTGGGTGAGGCTTTTTCTTTGGTAAACAAGAGACTGCGCCACATTAGCCACATGGCCTGTTTCCTCCCTCTTATTCCTCTTTTCCTCTGCCTTCCTACTTTCCTTTTTCCTTCCTCATTCAATCCTCTTTCACTCAATCTCATTCTCACTCATCTCTGTTTCTCCTGCTCACACAAACAGAGTTTGTTGATCTTGTTGTTTGGGGGATGGAAAATGGGTCATGGCTCAAGCAGGAGTGCATGATCCCTGCATGTAACCACAGAGCAATACGGAGCAAGATCTAGACATTAGTATGAATGTGTGCATCTACGGGTACAATATACTGTACATGTATGTGCCCGAGTGTTTTTTTTTTTTTGCACACTACTCCACCCATCCTGCAGTGAAACCCTATGAAAACAACACAGCCTATCATTTTGCTCCCCCCCTCCTCCCACACAGATCAGCAGTTAGTGAAATGCTGACCCTTGTCTTTCACTGCACCCCTTTTCCCAGTCCACTCACACACAGCTGCCTGAAAGCTAAGGGAGATGGGGTGCTTATTGTTTGTACAATATGTTTCCCGTTAAAGGTGCTGCTATTGTGTATTCATTTTTATTTACATGCATATTCGTTGGCTATACATTGGAGAGTCGGTGTGCAACTTGTGATAATGTGAAGTAGGAAGTGTTTGGGGCTGGGGGCACTCGCCTGAAAGAAATGAAAAAAAAGAGCAAAGAAAAAATCAATAGTTGTGTGCATTAATCACGCTGCTGCCACAGAGAATTATGGGAACATGAGCTGAAGGATGCATTTTGTGCATTTGCAACATATGAGTGCCGTGTGAAGGGGAGTTTGGGGAATTGGAAGAGGACGAGACAAGACCCTTTTAGCAAGAAGTGAGGTTAGAGCAGAGATAGTTGGGGGGTGTTTTCTTTATGTATTGTGTGCACAGTGTGTCTCACTGTTGTCTTTTTTGAAGACTAAACCTTCCGTCTTTTGTAAAGCTTGCTGTAGGATAGTGTTATTTTGACAGCTTTGATGTTTTAGCTTCCAAAATAGCTGAGATTATGTTTTCACTTTAAAGCTTCTGTAATAAGCAGCGGTTTCTGGATGGTTTGGTTCACATTTTCAGTATTTTTTCATTATTATTTGGTTTCACATTTTCTCTCAGCTATGAAGTTTGCCATTTGGAAAGAAAGAAACCTTGCTCTCTTCTGACTTTCCCTTTGAGCTGTAGCTGTTTGAAGTCTCCATCTTAGCTGTGGTGAGGGCTTGAGGACGTGATACATATTTGATAAGGATCGATAGAAGGGTTACTGAGACTGAGATGGAGGGAAATCGATCTTAGGCTGGGCTTCCCAAAAGCATCTTAAACTTGGGGTGATCTTTGGAGCATCCTTCTGGCTCAGCAGCTGACGTGTAGACTTGTAATTTTCACACAGAAAAAATGCTAATTCTTTTTTGCTCTCATACTCCCCTTTTAGTGCATCTGGAGAACAATCTAGTGAAAATGTAAGAAAAAGACCATTCTAAGCTCTCAAATATGTTTAATGTTTCATCTAAGTTTTATGTAATATACTAAGCCATCTACTGACATAATCACTATGCACATAAAACAATAAAGCAGTCTGTTTAGAGACGAGAGACTGAACAGCAGACAACATTCTGGCATAGTGGCTGTGATTCCCAGCTGATACTCCATACGGATAGACAAAATCAACAACTGTTGAGGCGGGCACTCTTCCATCAGTGTTTACTAATAAACAGTAGCAATATGGCAGCCATTAGGCTGTTTAGGCAGGGAATGATTAGGGTGGTGATGGCTGGGCGCAATGGGAGACTGAACATGCTCTCATCTTTAATAGGCAATTTGGCTATGGGGGATGCCTCTTTGTTTTTGACTTGGACTGAAGACAGAAGCTTAAATGAGCGCTGATTTGGAAGAGTGTGCTGTGAGTATACTGCAGTAATCGGGTTTAAAGTAATGTTGTAAATTTGTATCAGACAAGCGAGTTAGATGCACTGAAATGAAATGTAGAAAATCAACACTATATACAATATACCTTTATTGTGGGTCTTATACAGTTTGTTATGGCATCAGCCCACTGCCAGGGCAGACAGTATAATGCAGTAATAATAAGAGGTTAATAGCATCACTAACTCACAGAAAAGTTCGAAATATGGGTTTGTAGTTTAGGAGAGCTCAGTTAGAGGAAAGGGTCTGCCCTGCCAGAGCTTATGGATTACTGTGGAGCAACACTGTTGATAATGGACTGGAACTGGGCCAGAACTAGCCTGGCATCAGGCCAAAACACAGATTAGTAATAAGCATGGTGTGAGCTAATTACAGCTGGAACAAGCAATTAATTTCTGTTTATAAACTCTCCTGGACGTGGGCTGCTGAATGACTGTGGCTGTGTAGGTGCAAACACCCCGTGTTCATGTATGTGTCTGCGTGTGTTAATGACAGGTGGTGGGTTCACGGAGGAATGTGTCCATATGTTCCCAACTGAAGCTCTGGGGTAAACGGAGACAAACTGGTGTGCTCAGTCACATCCCATAATGCAGCAGTGTCTGATCCCATCTTAAAAGTGACTGATTAGAGTGAAAAAGGCACTTAATAACTCAAATCACTCTACTGACCTAATAGGGCTTTTTCACTCCATTTTTTCTCTCCCGCGTCTTCCATCCAATCAAGGATTAATACATGCTCTTATTCTGCTCCCAGGGTGGTAAATCTGTAAAAATACACTAAATCACATTGAGCCTCTTTAGACTTTCACACAGAGCCTCGGAGCCCGTGGCCACATGCTGGGCATCTGTAACCCTGATTAGACATGATCATGGTTTTAGAATACCTGCTGGACACCAATCACAAGACCAGATCTAATTGAGAGCCTTTAAAAACACTTCATGCATCTGTACACGTTACATTTGTCTCAGAAAACACCATCCTGAAATGTTGTTTACGCATAACAAGAGTATCATACAGCCTGTGAAAAAAATAGAATATACATAATTATGTTTTCATTTGTTTATATCACCAGAAAATAATTAGTGTTTTTGTTACCTTAAAATTGCCCTTTTATTTTTTATTTTGCTAGTGAATTAGGCATTTAAATGACAGCGCTCACATCCCAGCATGCATGTTCTACCAAAAAAAAAATACCAAATACCAACAAGACAGAGCATTTTTTCACCTTAAGTAGAATGATACTGACTGTTCTGTGGGGTGCAGAATGATCTAGCTAAAAATGCAAGTTATAATCTTACCAAAAATATTATAAAAGCAAAAATTATATGGATTTTTGCAGTTTTTTGTCAACCAGAAAAAGAATTGAAAATGCCCTGCACATTTTCACTATTTGGAACTTTTTAAGCATAGAGTGTCTGTAAAAGATGGATGGAACCACTGAGACATGGTTTGTGGACTACTGTTTTGAAGCCTCAAGGTCTTAGTCTTTTGAAATCAGACATGACAAGTGAGGGATGGATCTGACTGAAAACTTGAGAGCACTACAGATAGTGATATAGCAACATGTCAATCACAAGGAAGCCCCACCCTAAACCGTACCCTGCTTTATCTCTAGTTTATTCTAAATGGGACCATAAATTGCTTTACGGTCTTGTAGGATACTTGAAACTAGCAATTAAGACCATGAACTAATTAGGAAAATGTTTACTGAGGTAACAAATTAAGTGAGAAGTAGGATAATTTTCTTACAGATTCTATACAATCACGCTTCTTTTTTCAACTAGAGGATTCACCCCCAGCTGGCCATTCATAACAATGAAGATTTCAGTCACTTTTATGCATTATTATTATTATTTTGCTATTATGATTGTAAACTATACTTATTAGTCTGATTAATTAGCTCATCTATATCATGATGATTTAAAATTTCATATGCTGCTCTTGTAAAAGCAGCACTTTAATACAACATGACAATGAAATACAACTGACTAATTTTCCATCCTACAGTACAGGTTGGCTTACTGTGTCATATCAGTCTCAGTTGGCTTCACCTGTGATTTCGACAAATCGCTTTCCAGATTGAATCCCTCACTAGCAAATGACCAGCTGACTTCACTGCAAGGTGACCCTCCATCTCTTGCTTGATGTATGAGGCATCAAGCATCATTATTTTTCTTCAAGGCTCGTTTCCTCTCCTCTTGCCTCTTCTTTGGCGTGATCCTTGAGAACACACTCAGACACACACAGATAGCCACGCACATCGAGTATACTTGTAGCCTGTCTTTGACCTCACCTTGCCATCATATAGCCAGTGACTAAGATCCAAACACCCAAACTCCCTGCAGACCGCTGCTAAGTGGCTGTGGTAAAAACAAGGGGGTTATTTGGGCGATAAGCAGTCAGTTCCTGCTATAACCTCACTGTCTGTTAGATGTTCAGAGCTGTGTGTGTGTGTGTGTGTGTGTGTGTGTGTGTGTGTGTGTGTGTGTGTGTGTGTGTGTGTGTGTGTGTGTGTGTGTGTGTGTGTGTGTGTGAGAGAATTTAAAGACAGCCTAGGCTATTTATTTGAGACATTTATGATTATGCTTTAAGGATGTTATTACAATGGATGTGTAATTTAAAGATATGCCCAGCGCCGTTTCCATAATGGGTTCTTAAATCTAAGAGGATGCGTCGTGCAGGAACATTAATGGCGGAATGATGTAAATCTCAGGCTTTGGGGCTGCAAGTGTGGCCAGTCAAACTGTCATCTGTGCCAGTGACGTCACGAGGTGACAACCACGAGCAGAGTGGCCTTTTGACAGACGCAGCCTGCAATCTTCACATCAGCGTAGGAGTTGAGCCAGCCAATCAGAGCCGAGCGCCCATCGCTGCACACGCTTATCACCTGCATACAGCTGCTGTTGCCCCTCTGAGGGAGCGAGTGAAGAGGATGGAGGGAAAGGAAAGAAAGAGCAAGAATGAATGGTGTGCCCGAGACAGAGGGTGATTTGTGTTGTGTCGTGGCAAATTCATGCCTGCATCTTTCTTTCATACGATTTCAGAGGTGCGCATTTGAAGACTTATTTCTCTGGGTACTATAATCCACATTTGTCATTTAAAGGGAATGAAAAGGAAAAAAAAATCATTGTGTTTGTTCTGATTGGTGCCGCAGCAGCCCAGCAATAGTTAAAATGTGATTCAGAGTGGAAGCATGCTTTGTAGCCCTTGTGAAATGAGAAGGGAAAGAGGGAGAGGGAGAGATAAGCTCAATCTGAATTGATTTTCGTGTTACTTTCTGCTGTACTTGAGTTTCCATAGCAACGTGGTCAGGTTCCCTCGGCCTCCTAGGGCAAGTGTAATTGTTGTCTGTTTCTCCCAGCCAAACTCTCCATTTCTCTCTCTTTCTGTCTGTTTCTCTCAACAATGGAAACATGGTGTAGATAAGATTCGACTTGGACTTTTCTGCAGTTGTCTGACACAGTATTAAGCAGTCTCACCAACCAGCCAATCAAAAAACATAACACACTTCTATGCTCCCCAGGAAAGGACCTTTTCATATTGTTTCACTCAATAAAGTTTATGTTTGTCCAACGAATGTGACTGGAAAACATGGCTTGTTTATAGAGGCTATAGCTATGTTTTCTTTACTTAATCTGCACATTCATTTTCACAATCAATAAATTAACTGCTTCATCAAATGTCCCAAAGCCTACAGTGACACGTTCAAATACTGTTTCATCCAACCAACCTTCCAAAACCCAAAGATATGCAGTTTATCTTCAGATGAGATAAAGCAGAGAATTTTCAAATTTGGGAAACTCAGCGTTGAATCTGTTTGTAGTTTTTGTTTGATTTCGCTTGGCTTTGATAAATGATGAATCAGTTTTCAAAATTAATGAATTCACTCTTAATTCACAATTAATGAATTTCAGCTCTAAATAGGTTCAAAAGGTAGATGTTTTGTTTTCGGAATTGAATTCTGTGAGAGGACGGCCTTTGTTTCTTTAGTTTTTTGAAGCTTATGATTCATTTCTGTGACTACAGAGCAAGTGCATTCAAGTTTTTACCATATGCTAAGAAATCTTTACAGTCCTAAATATAATGCGGGTGTTATCCCCAGCTGATTATCATAGCACAAGGACTGTATTGTAGAAGTTTGGAGACAGTCAATGAAAACCACTGTGTCATAAATTTTGCAGGCATTTGATTGAAATCACAAATTGAATGTGGAAGAACAGATTTTAAAGAAAGCTGGTTGACAAAGAGACAGAGAAAGGAAAAGAGAAGGGAGAAGAAGACTAGAATAATCCTAAATTGAGTTTGCTGCACATACAAAGATGTGTGGTGGACCCTTTTTAATCTGAATTAGATATTACCAGTTCCCTCACAGACTCCAATGATACACTGCTGTGCGCATAACAAGGCATTCACAGCTGTTTGGAGCCTAATGGCTCAAAGAGGCCTTGCCTGCTCAGCAAGAAGAGATGGAATGCATCTTGGGTCTACGATTAGGACTGCTGATCTAGAGACATTTACATTATGGCTTTCAGGACATTACAGAAGAAAAATGGTCAAAAGGATTCAGGTGAGGCAGCCTAGATCAGCACTATGACCCTGAGTAATGCAGAGTATTAGAAACACAAGACTGACAAGCACCTGAGGGACACAGAAAAAGTGTGATATTAAAATACTGTCACTATTCAAAACATACTTATCAAAATATCAAAGTCAAAACTTGAATATTTTAAATATTTGGCAACATGTAATAGTGTTTACACTATATAAGGCTAAAATCTGAATAGATATTTTTAACTGGACATTGTAGCACCCTGTGCATTGTTCTGGATGGGGATGTCAGTTAGCTGCCTAAAATGTAAAATGTAAATGTATTCTGTGCTGTATTTCAAGTCAGCTTCTGTAACTGCGATAGCCTTGGACCTGCCCCAATCCACTCTGTGTTTTCTTCCTCCAGATCAATGCTAATTAATACACATTTCCCTCAGGGACAGTGGGGAGGCCACGCAGAGAATCAGAAATTGCCATCATAAGGTCGGCTTGATCCGGACCATATATGGGGAAAATAAACCTTCTATAATATTTGCATACAGGGAGTATTTACATCCTCGCATTTCCCACCGTGCTGCCTCTATGAGACATCAGTAATAAGCTAAGGATCAGTCCTAGATGCTAAGTGGACAATCAGTATTTATCCAGTGGCATATGCTAATTGGTTTGTTAGGTGGTAGCAGCGCCTTGTCTAGTCACGTGCTTTAATGCAAATCCAGTTCAGATGAAGTTCAGCCACCCTCTTCTTTTAGCAGCCATGTTCCGTTAGAACAACATCCAAACCCAAAGGTTTGCACAGTTGTATTTTATTGTACAATCAGCTGGTTGATACAGAATGGCTGCACCCATACATACACAGACAGGGCTCCTGGTTTGATGCTCGCTTTTCTCTCCTGTTTCTCATTCTTCTATTTCCTCTCCAGCTCCCTCTGAAATGCACTGTTAAAACAAGTGAAAGTGAAAAAATGAAAAAGGGAGACATGTTTTTGTGCATGCCTGGCGGACAGATAGGCGCTGCATAACTAGCAGTTTCCTCTGAAGTAGGGAGAAATCTATTTGCTTGTAGAAGCTGCTTGCATAATCCTTTAGTTACACTTGCCAGCTGTGAGCAAAGATACGGCGCTGTGGGATTTGGCATGAATATCATTGGGAGGACAAAGAAATGAAACTGATAAGTGTTTGTGCACAGGGTCCTTTGCATAATCCAGGATAACCCATAATCTGAGTTCTTTAAAATCATGCCCAAATAGATGTGGTGAGCAACCATTAATGAGAACATACTGTTTGGAAAATTTGGTTTGTCTGAAAATACCATGAGCATTTCAGCTATTCTGAAATCAGAGATCAGGCTTGATTTGTTTTTTTTTTGGATGTGGTTTTTTTTTTTTTTTTTTTTTTTTTTTTTACCGTCAAATGTTAAATCAGAAACATGCTGCTAAAAGACTGATGGTGAATTTAAATTCTGAGAAATGGCCTTTATGGAGAAATGTACCAGAGGTATTCTTGTGGCTATGCTTCTTCTTGTGTCACATTTTCATATATACAGTACAGTGTGGCCTTGTTTTGATTAACACCCATATGAAAGGATTTTGTTCTTGCAGAAACACCTCACCTCTCTCTCTCACTCTGCTGCATATTCCTCTTTCCTTGTGTCTCAGTCAACAGTGTGCAGAGCAATAAAGAAAAAACACATCACTCAACAGCTTTCAATACGTCTGTCCTTTCTCTCCCTGCCTCTCAGGGTATTTGTTTGCTCAGACTCCTCTGCCCTGCCACCTGCATTTTATACCTCTCTTAATGTGTTATCGGATGGTAATAGACAGCTGCTGAAAGCTGACATGAAATACCGTGATGCTACAGTGTGTGGACCCCATGTTGTATGATACACAGAGCTCTTGTGTGATAAAATAATCTCAAGTATGTAATATTCACAGTTTTTCCTTTATCGGCACGGTTTGTGAAAATTCTTTGATGATCACCCATAATTTTGATCCATCACATCTCATAAAGATGAAAAGACACCATGTTAGTACCATTTTGTCTGTAAGCGTTAAATTATATTTGATAGACTTTAACCTAAATTTGACAAATTCTTTATAGAAATTTGGCTTAGATGTTTTAAAAATGAATGTTAGTCCTTCTCACGGTATCTCATGATTTTAATGTCCTGCCTGCGCTCCCAAACCTACAAATGCTGAAGATGTAAATGTTAAAGAAAGATCTTAAAAATATTGTTTCATTTTTTCAAGGACAGAAATTTTAGAAACCAGCTGGGTTCTGCAGATGTTAGTCACACAGCTGTAGACGGTTTTTTTTGTTCGATACTATTTTCAGTGAATGATACACAGTTCTTACACTAATTACTATTAATGGCAGCAGGACGGTAGATGTGGGATCGACTGAAATTACACTAAAATGTTCATCGTGATAAAGAAATGTGTTTTAAATAGATACATAAAATATGTCCAGTCATTAAATGTAGCTGCAGCTGTCCTACTTTATGTATCTATGAAGTAAATGTACACTTGAATAGGATCTCTCAAGCCATGATTGTTTTGCTCTAAAAAAGTATCCGCCCACGTAGATGGCCTTAGTTTTCTTGTTTTTTTGCAAATGGCTGCCATGGTTGCCTTCAGCCTGTGTTTACTCTCAGGTCCCCTGTGCCCTTGTAACATTAACATTTAATTATCCAGAAATATACAATAGAAATATACAAAAAGCAGATTGGAAGTCTCCACATTCACAAGGACTAAAATATTGATGCAGTTGCAGGTAAATGACTTAAAATCTGAGCCAGAGGGTGAAAATGGGAGCTATGAGGAGAGCGAGCAAGGCGAAGAGGGGAAGACATCACTTGTAAAGCTGGGCTCTGAGGGGCTTGGGCGCATAATCAATGAAGTGAAGT
Source organism: Amphiprion ocellaris (assembly GCF_022539595.1). Lineage (NCBI taxonomy): Eukaryota > Metazoa > Chordata > Actinopteri > Pomacentridae > Amphiprion > Amphiprion ocellaris. The sequence goes on from NC_072772.1 coordinate 13,509,211, forward strand.
GTGTGTTGTATCTGTGGCATTGAGTCGGCTTCACAGAAGCCAATCCTATTTTTACAGGGAAGACAGGTCTGTTGCTATGCTCTTTGAGAAGGTCTTCTGCAGCTTGAAAAAGACAGGGATCGTCCACTTAGGGTTCATATCACACCTCCAGAGTGGACAGAAGAAAAGAGCGGTCGAAATGAGGGGCGCTGCCTCCGCTAGGTGACAGATTCAATTGATTATTGATGATCTGATCCATTATACACTCAAAGGAACGTGTTGACACCAGCAGAAATAGACTGTACTTATTCGTTTCTTTTCAGGCAAAGGTGTAAATGCAGGGTTGACACACGTTGTCTGGCCAAAGGAGATGTGCACACGAAGAGTGTGTTTTAACTATTTATTGAGTATTTCGTTATTCACAATTTAATTATTTACTTCCAAAATTTCAAACTAAAAGATGTAACCTATTCAAGTGGCATTTTCGAAAAGTTTGTAATTTATTAAAACAAAATCACATTATTATGTTTTAAAGAAACATTTTCACTTCATTCTCTGAACCCTGAAATCTGCTGGTGAATTTGAAAGGCATGTTATCTTTAAAAAATCCTCAAAATGGCAATATTCATCAGCAATGGAAACTGTAAAAATAGAAAGAATCATCAGATTTTCATGTTTCTGCCGGTCATGGAACAGTCATCTTTGATGTACTGTTCTATTAGGAAAATTAACTAAATCTAAATTTAAAATTGTGGTGATTCATAAAAAAATACTTTATATTGTAGGTCGCATTTTATGGAAATCACCAGATTCTGTTAAAAACTGCAAAGATTCTGTATTTTTGAGCCATGACTCAGCTATGACCAACTGTCACATGACAAAAATTAAGAGACTGTCTATTGTAGAACTGCAGGCTGTGTAAAGATGTAATGTCTATAGTATATAGAGTCACCATTTCTTCAACATTGTTAATACCTGAGGAACTTGGCAAAAAGTTGCACATATTTATTTTAAGTTTTGTTAATTACTGTAAAACAAATAATCAACAAAATTCAACTTTTGCTTTTTATGATTTATGCATTATAACTGTGTCACATTGCAGAGATGATGGTTTTGAGTTCTCTCTATTTCAGGTCATGGTTGTGCTGTTTCCATAGAGGTACAGAACTTTATATTGTATCAAAAAAATGAAGCCACAGTGAGTAAAAATGTGACAGAAGAGTCTAATGCCGGGCCATTGCTGCAGTGCGTCCTTGTAAGCTTTGTCTCAAAGAAGAGATAACGTTTGTCTGTTATTGTGTAGTAAACATGCAGATAAAGTACTGCTAACATAAATGAAGTTACTGTACAGAGGAGATTGTTGTTCCCGAACAAGTCAATCAGATTGTCTCTCGGCCGTGTTTTTATGTCATCTTGTCCAGATGTCGTCTATTAGACATCAGATTAGGAAGAGTGGTGTTGGATTAGCCAATCCAGAGCCAGAATCATCTTAGATTAGATTATAGTATATGTACATCTGGGTCGCTGCAGCGGCTCTGCTCAACCAAAATAACATTAAGTCAGTGTTACGCAGCTAGACAGTACACAGACTGTAATCAGCAGCCAAGCAGCAGGAGGATGACGGCATTAGGACATAGATGGATGAGAAATCCTTTGGTTTTACAACTTCCCAATTACAGTATGGCAATAGACTGCACAACAAAAGCGGTGGTGCTCTTTGCTGTATGTATGAAGTCAAAATTACAAGGCAAAACCAGAGGTGTGTGTGTGTGTTGTCTGATTGCAGAAAGCCCAGAAAACCTGAGCTTGTGCAAAGAAGGTGATCAGGCCTCTAGTACAGACAGCCCTGTCTGCTAATAATAATGGTTATTTTCTCCTCCTCCCTCTCCCGCTCTCTCTTTGCTCAGCGTTTGTGCCCAGGCCTCCTGGCAGATAGATGTGCAGAGATTACACCTTCTAATTGGTGCTAGCGGCTGTGGGACGTTGTGGTTCACTGTAGTTTAGTGCTGTGTAGACTGGTTTTTGTGTAGTGGATTTGTAACAATGATGATAATGACTTTAGAACAGTATGTTTGTTGTATGCCAGTGAAGCATACTAAAACATGTAAAGTATATGTAACCAGAAGGCTGAACAAAAGTGATACATAGTTTCTATTTATAGATTTAACTGATGTTCAATGCTCCAAATTGACTTTTTTTTGGGGGGGGAAATACTTGTAAATGTAAAAAATTAAGAAATTGCATTGTAAAAATTACATTGTTTTTCAGTATATAACTTTTCTGTGGGTTAATTCAGTTCACATACATTATTTTGCAGTGTATGAGAGCACGTTTTGCAATAAATTTTTATATAAAGTTAAAACATAGTCTGAACACATCTGTACATAAATTTTGTCAGAATGAAACACAGCTTTAAAAAATATTTTAATCATGACATTGACAAATTTTTGATACAAATAAGGAACTATCATATCAAACAAACTGAACTGATCCGGCTGAACTGCATAATATTTTGTAGGTTCTCTTGGTGCCACCAAAACAGCTCTGACCCATCACAGGACCTCTGGGGGTGTCCTGTGGTGTTTAGTACTGGGATTTTGTTGGTCCTGTGATTGCAGGGTTGGGCAGGGTATGCACATCCTGTGGATACTTGGGAGTTTAGGGGCCGGGTTAAGACTTTGGACTCTTTTTTTGTGTTCCTCGAGCTATTCCTTCGCAGTTTCAGGGCATTGTCCTGCTGTAGAGGAGGGCTATTTCTGAGGGGGTGTGCTTGATCTGCAAACATGTTTAGGTGGGTTGAATGTGTCAAAGCAACATCCACATGTATGTCCGGACCCAAGCTTTCCTTGATGATCTATTTTAAATAGATAATAAATGTCTTTCATGTGAGCTGGCAGTGGTTTTAATGTTGTGGCTGATGGGGGTATATATGCATACACACATACTGTACTTAAAGCTTCATGAGAAGTATACTCTACAAATGAATGATTCAGCCTGAACAAATACCTGACACAAGCCATATGATGAATGATAAAGTTGTTAATGTGTGACATTATTGGAGGTGACAGTGTGATGTGGATGATGGTGCAGTGGGCCTGGCTATGGGAAGACATCGCTATCTCAGCTGTTTGCATCAGTGGCTTTTCTGTCTCTCTCACAATCCGTAGAGAAGTGAAAGAAAATGATCTCAAAATGAAATATGACGTGTCATTTTTTTGTATTTGCGGCACATTTTGCAAAGGGTCCCATGATGCTCATCTGCAGAAGAATGATGCTCACACGCACGCACACACACACATGCATGCATGCATGCAGCATGCACACGGTAGGTCTGCTGTATGTTGTGCAAATAGCATGTGTGTGACAATCCGCCTCTCCCTGTGCAAGTGTATCTATGCAAGTAGGTGATTCTAGTTGCATTTGTCACTCTTTTTTCCTGGGGTGTGTGTGTCACGTCTGATTAAAGTTAACCCCTGTGAGGCGGCTGGTGCACCCCTCCTCTGTAGCCCCCATCCCCCCCCCGTCTCTCCTTCCCCTCTCCCTCCACTCCTCCACCCTTCTATCACTCCATCCCTGTTCTCCTTCCTCCTGGCACTCTGACAGCACAGGAGAATATGCTCCCTCAAGGTCCCACCCTCCCTCTCTGGCTCCCGCGGGTGCCGTTTCCTTGGAAACAGTGTCAGAGTTGACTGGGTGGGTGCAGATAGATGGCTGCCCTTTATCGGACTACACCACTGGTCCATTAAAAGCAACCAGACAGGACCTGTGTGCGCACATGCACCCCTCTGTTCTCACCCCGAATGGACCGTTCCACCTGACACGCGTGAATATTAGCTCGACCCAGGCTGAGGGTGTGTATGTATGTGTGTGTGCTCTTTTATTCTGTGTGTGTATATTGAATGTCTGTGTTTATTACTGCCTGTGTGCGGTGTGTGTGTGTGTGTGTGTGTGTGTGTGTGTGTGTGTATGTGTGTGACTGATTGGCAAAATCTCTCATTGAATTGGACATATTTGGGGAGAAATTCTGTGCAAGTGTCTTCCTTCCTCTCTGTCCTTGGGAAAGAAACAAAATGGAGACTGTGTTTTTTCTCTGCTTTGTCTCCCTCCTCTCAAAATGATGTAGCAAAGAAAGCCAGATCCCTCCACAACTAGCTTTGGTGAGAGTGAATATGACTGATCATTTCAAACAACTGTATCACACTCCAGATATGTGACTAGAGTAATTGGCTTTTAAATTATTTAAATGCAAGCAGTTGCAAATGGTGTTAAGGCCACACATCAGCAGGGAGCAACATGAACAAACCAACACTGACGCAAAATTCTTTAATTTAAAACGAGCCTGATGTAAACACCTCGTTGTTAGATGTGGCTATAATTGCTGGCAATATTAAAACAATCTAGCACACAATACACGATGTAAGAGCTTTTTAAAAAAAATAAAATAAAATGAGCAGCGTTGTTTGAGGATTTAATGTGGTTCTAGCACTGAACACATACAGACACATGCTGTAAATGAATATTGTAGCTTAGATAATACATTTTCAGGCATGATTTATATAACTGTGCTGGAAAACATGCTATGTTTCTGTAATGAGTATAATATCTGTAAAAAAAAAAAAAAAACATACGATTGCTTGTCAGTAATAACTAAAACTATGACAAAAGTTATACTAAAAAAAGAAGTTTTTTGTTTTCTTAGAAATCTCTGTTCCCTGCTCTTTAATAACTTACCTCTCTGGAAACCTTCACCCTAGGTGTCATACAAGCAGGAATCTGTCTTCTTATAGGGACAGAACTGTAGTTTTGAGACATATTTTTTACAACTGTACTTATCATTAGTCACAACAATAATAAATTTGCAGTATCATATCATTACACAACAAGTAATTAACATGATTAAAAATAAACAGTGCTTGTATCATTCATAGTCTATCATAGAATTACATTTACATCTTCATATTGGTATTTTAGCTTTACCATAGCTAATCTATCAAATGTTCAACTTAAAATCAAAATATCCAGATAATTATTAACCAAATTCAGTTCTTGGCTCATGATTAACTTTAGAAGATGGTGCATGAACATAAGTAAACATCTGCACACGGAAGCATGTCTGTCTGCGTTTGCATATATGTGTGTGATGAACAAGACGCAACTACACCTGAAGTCTACCTCTTGATTCATTTTGTCATCTTTGAGAATCGACACGTGAGAAAGTATCGACAGCAAAGGTGTATATGTGTGTATATAATTGTCATGCACACACTAATGTTGACCTACACTTGCAGGGTCTTACACAACTGTTAAGACAACCTCTCACTTAAACATCAATGTAGTGGACCACAGCCTGTCAGCAGCCCACACACACACTCTCTCTCTCTCTCTCTCACACACACACACACACATGCACAGTATTATGTATTTAAAGTAATTACCTCAGGCCTGATCCAGACTGAGTTTAGTAGCATGTGATAATCCATGTAGGCAGCATATGGGAGGAGGGGAATTAGAAGTCCAGAAGAAAATAAAGAAATTAAAGTGTCTTGGTGGCTGTCTGCAGGTCTGCAGGAGGGAACATTAGGCTTCTCTGTGATACCCCTAGTGTGGGTTGTGTGTGTGCTTGCTTCTGTGACTGTGTCTACAACAACACTTTCTATGTGGACCTCTGCATGCGCTGAGGATGGAAGAAGAAGAGTTAAAGAAGGATTTTGCATGCCAAGCAGTTGAGTGTCAGACAGATGGTATAATTAATGACATCACTGGAAACAGAGCGTGGGGCTGTATGCTGCAAAAAGGGTCATCATCAAAACATCACAGGAAACCTCAGCCGCTTGATAACGAGATGATGGAAAAATCAGCTCCATATTGTCAAAATCACATACTAATTTGGATAACCCGCCCCATGGAGACTTTGTAAATTGATTGAACTGCCACAGAGCCTGTACTTTCGACAAATTCTCATCCAATTTCACCTCCTGTTTTTTTGGCACCAGGGTATCTTTTCCTGGTTGATTTGCATCAATAAACCTCAGTAAGCAAGGCATTGTAATGCCTAATTGGGCGGTAATGAGCTGTCGCATTATGCAGAGTGCTGAGGTTCAAGCTTATTAGTTGCTTGGTTGCCCATAACATTTTCCTGTCTTCCCTCTGCTACTTCAGTGTTGCATGATTGTCAATGCAATCTCCCTTTCTCTCTCACCTCCTTTTCTCCCTCACTGCTTCATCCCTGCACTGTCTCTCTGTCTCTCTCCCACTCCCCCCCCCCCCCTCTCTATCTGCCGTTCTAAAAATAGTCTCCTATTATCCAGGAGGCCTGGGCCATGTACAGTAAGGCAGCAATCAGCATGGCGGGCATGCACATCAAGATTCACAATAGCTGTCATTCTGCTAACACTAGCTAATATAATTCTCTTTGCATTACTCAGGGCCCTGCTGGACTGAACAGAGGGTTATGCTCGAGGCTAATTAAAGGTCCTGCATTTTTTTGACAAGTTAATACACTTCCCTGAGGTCGAAAATAGTCTCTTAAGCATTTAACAGAAAATACCTCACAGATTTAGCATTTTTGGGCCCGTTTGTCTCTTTGCCAGATATTACTTTTAGTTGTCAGTGGCTTTCTTTAAATGGGTTGCACAGTGGCTCGGTGGTTAGCACCGTCTCACAGTGCATACGTGGGTTTTTTCCGGGTTCTACGGCTTCCTCGCATGGTCCAAAAACATGCTCAGATTAATTGATAATTCTAAATTGTCCATAGGTGTGAATGTGAGTGTGATTGTCTATTTGTGTAGCCATGTGATAGACTAGTGACCTGTCCAGAGTGTCCCCTGCCTTCGCACTAATTCACCTGGGATAGATTCCAGCCCCCCTGCGACCCTAATGAGGATTAAGCAGTATATAGATAATGGATGGATTTATTTAAATGCAAGTGGCTCCCAGCCATAGACAGGTGCAGGCGAAGGGTGTTCTTCTGCATCTAACTACAGCAAACTTTGCAGTAGTGTTTAGGGTTTTACAGCAATAGAGAGTTAGTTAGCTGGCCAGTTAGTAACACTTGTTAATCCTTTTGTGCTACACATCTTGTTGAGAAGTTATACGTCAACATACAGGTAACATCAACTCCTTTGGGTCAGAACAAAGTAGTAACCAAACTGTGTTATCTCCTGAAAAAAACAGCACTGTTGTCGTTGCCTTGTCTTGCAGCAAAAGCTTTGCAGATTAAATGTTTTTACAAAATTACCCTGAATTTTTTGTAATGATGCAGGAGTTTCACTGAAATGAATGAAGGGCCTGCATTTTTCATGTAGCGCTAATGTCTGCCCCAGCAAGGATTTAGTGGAGCACTGCTTGAAGTAAAACCATATATCCTCACCAGATTCATCCCCACTAGATGTAGCAGTGATGCTCTTAGTGAATATATGTTTATCATGAAATGAAATGTTAGCTGTGTGCAAAATCTGTGTGTTTGAAGATTGTTTACAAAGTAAATGTCATCACAAAATATAAAAGCTCATGATTTTATGTTTCAATTTAAAGGAGGAATTTTAAGGAAAATCCTGCTTGGTGATAATTTTATGACTAAGTTGACATCTTCCATGTAAAAAATGAAATATGGCTGGCCAGATATGAGACTAGCAAGACAGACTGTGAGCTGAACACTCACCTTTGGAGGTTGCTAAAGTAAAGATCCTAATGACAAATGGTAAGTAAAAGGGTGAATTTGCCGGATGAGGAGCACAGCGCTTGTTAGTCAACCATTTCCTAACCTATAAGACTCCAGCCAACAAATTGGACAAATCTCCCAGGGGCCTCCCATCCTGCCGCCTTATGGGGCCTGCAATTAGCGCTGTAGGAAGGAGGGTGTTTGTGTGATAGGGTGTCGGTGGAGGGCGGAGGCAGTGAGGGCTGGTGGGACTTTGTGAAACATTTTCATCTTGCAATCTGAACGCAGTAAGGAAGAAAAATGTGCCCTGAGGCAACTGTTGACATTGCGTTCAGAGCCGCTCTGTGCTGAGCTCCTGCTCAGTATTGTTATAATGTATTTATATAACGCTGCTAAATGGCAAGACCTGTTCCACATTCATCTACATAAAGCAGCACTGTATTGCCTAGGGGTGGGAATAGACACACACACACACAGACACACAAATGCACACACACAGATGAGATCGTTAAGCAAAGCCCTCCCATTGCTACCCCCAACCCCTCTACACAACCTGCGCTCACTGTTGATTCTCCTGCACACTTGTCACTCGTGATTGCCAAAAAGCAAGGCACCATATGCCATTCTGTTTGTTAGCGCGACCACCCCCTGTGTCATCTTAAATACACACACATGCACACACATGCTCACACATACACCTACATTCATGCACACCCACATGCATACACACACACACACACACACACACACACACACCACAGACACAATTTTCCAGTCGCAGTCAAAGACAATGACAAACTGCAATTCCCCTCAGCAAACGGCTCTCAGATGATGAAAGTGAACGTTTTCTGCCTCTGATTTTTGATGTGCAGTGTGGATGTGATCAGAGAGGCCTCACATTGCCACTCTTCTCTCTCTTTCTCTTTCTCAGCATTATGCAGTCTGTTCCACCCCCCTGCTGTAACAGAAAACACTCACAGTAGACAAGAGCAAACAGTTTCCAGCTGCTTGCTAATTCTTGATCTGTTAGTCAGGCTAGCAGGTGTTTTCCAGGGAAATGGTGACTTTTACCTCTTGTGTCAATAGAGGGCCAACCCTGATTTTCCTCCATCCTTTCACCGGAAACCTTGTGCGTTGTATAGGTGAAATGGGGATTATTTAATCTCCAGGCTATCCAACGTTATTCCCAGTTGACAGTTTCAGAGGGATGGATCTGTTCACATGTTGTCATATTATAAAACAAGCCATGAAGAAACATCTGGCTGTGAGACTGACTGTCACTAGCCTTCATGAGCTGGTGGTTCATCATTATCACGCCGACTGACTGACTGACAGCAGTCACTGATTAACATATTGACTCTAATTGACTGTCTGGCTGGCCATCTAAATGACTGACTGAAGCAGAGACTTGCTGACTGGCTGGCTGGCTGGCTGGCTTACTAACTAATACAGCTGCATGGCTGGTTCACTGACTCACTAATTAACAGACTGACCCACTAAATTCCTGCCTCTCTACTGGCTGGCTGATTGACTTGCTATCTGCAGACTGACCAACTGACGGTCGCCTTGATTCACCTGTCACCGGATGTGTTTTCATCCCCGTGGTAAGGGAAGCCTCGCTCCTGATATCACCACGACGACCGCCTGACTGACAGGCACATTTCCATTTTTTCCCATTAACTCTGATATGGAAAGAAATGTGAAGAAATGATGAGATATGAAAAGAGCCTGGGAAGAAATAGACTGGTGGCTCTGCGTGTGTGTGTGTGAGTGTGTGTGTGCGTGTGTGTGTATGTGTTTATTCAAATTCAAGAGACCAACCCTCCAGTCGGTTTCATCCTTATTGACAAAGTTCTGTCTAGTTGTGTTGCATTTGTCTATAATGTGCAATCAGTGTAGAAAGGATTTGGAACAAGTTGCTGATATTGAGCTGCTGCCTGATTTGCACATTCAATTTCTTACTTGCATTCCGGCTTCTTTTTTTCCCCCCTCAGCTTCATCTCTCCTTTATTCACATCTGTCCTTCATGACAGAAATGGACATCATATGTAAAATGACTTCGTTAGCAGAACTTTTACCTTAATTCACTTGGCAAGATAGTTCCTATGCATTTATTTTATTATTATTTGCATTATTATTATGTATGAAGTCATTTTTTTTCATTTTGTCCGACCTGCCTGTTAGTATGTATGAGGAAACAGTACGCAGAAGGGGAAAACTGTGACTTGCATTCACTGATAAGAATTGTTGCTGTTATATAGGTGTGACATGAATGAAAAGGTAAACACATTCATCCTCTCTATCTTTAACGAACACATTTAATTGCCTAAACCAGACTTTAGTAATGCTACATTTTGGTACAAACGTCAACATTAGCAGTGACCTATTTTTAACAATACATTCATTTACGGCGGCAATAACGAAAATAAAATAGTTTTTAATGTGCTGCTTCTACTTAGTCCTGGCAGCCTCCTGTTTATTTAGCTAGTGTAGAATGGTGGTACATAAGCTCATATGGTCATGTGAATGTGTATGTACAGTATGTGTTTGGACACATGCTTGTGTGCTTGTATGCGCCTCTGTGAATATAACCATGTGTGCGCAGTGACTCATAAAACATGGCAATGAAGGCCATCTGTGACAGCTGCTACATAATCAGATTACTACTGCTTCAATTTGAGTTGGTTTGTGCGTGTGTGTGTGTGTGTGTGTGTGTGTGTGTGTGTGTGTGTGTGTGTGTGTGTGTGTGTGTGTGTGTGTGTGTGCGTGTGTGTTAATGTCTGGTCATTTGGACTGGACTCATCACCGCTAACGGTGGTGGGTCTGTCAGCGTATGTGGCCAGAACACATTCATTTAGTCTGATATTGTTACTGTCTCTGTACTTCAGATAGTCCACAGACAAGGTCACCGCTCCTGTGTGTGAGTGTGTGTGTGTGTGTGTGTGTTGCAGTGTGTGCATATGCATGTGCTACATGTTATTGGGTGCAGGTTGGTTCACAGAAGGTATCTGAACCAGAACAGTAGGACTTAAAAGGAAACGTAACATGTCAGTGTGTCACACAAGCTGTGCTTTTACATATTCTGCTCCATTTAATGCAGACACACCAGCTTTCTCATCTTTTCCTTTCATCTTTCATTTTCCACATTCCTCATCTAACTCCCTGACTCTTGTTGAATTCTCTAAAGCTAATTAATGTTGAAAAGGACATTTTTTTTTTTTTTTTTTAGCGAAGTCCTCCAAATGATTTTTGGCTTTCCCTTGGGGCCATCTTATCACATCCAGATTCTCATTTTTCATGAATTAATTTCGATTTTTTTTTAAGTTCTGGCCTTTCAGTTTTTTTTACTGCTGAGCTCAGTATGTGTGCATTCAGACTTGTGCTTGTACATGCACATATAATTTAATTCTTGTCAGGGTAAGAGTAATGTAGTTACATGTGCAGCATGGATTACATTTTTACATAAAGCTAACATATTGATGATTGATCGGCGCATATGTTTTCTCATTTGTTTTTTACTTGGAAACCTTTAACACAAGGTCATCAGCACTGAGTGTTCGAGGCTCACTGCCTTTCTTCACAGGGCCTCAGCATTGTTACAGGGCATCGTTGATCTAATGGCAGCTACCTTCCTGCTGCAATGCCTGACCTCAAATGCACCCTGATGTCGGAAACGGAAAGTGAACCAGTGACCTCAGTCAAACTATATCTCTAGGCCAGCTGGTTGCCACTGTGTGTGTTTTACCCCTCTGTATGTCTCCAGTGTGGGTATTGTGTCTACCACAAGGGCATTTTGTCACCTCCCAGCTGGTCTTATCAGAGTCTTGCAGAGCTATATGGCGTTGGAAAGGTCATCCACACCACAGGAGGCAGCAGACAGAGGTACATTGCAGACTTCTCACAGTGCTGTTTGCTCTGTCTCTTCAACTCCTCACAGGCCTTTCTGGATGATGAAGACCCTCTATATTGGTTTGGTTTTTTCTGAGTGATATTTGTGTGTTTCCACAAAAGTGAAGGGACTCAGTTGAGGTCAGAGGTCGACGTCACAGTCTCGAGGCTCCAAGGGCACTTCCCCTCCTTCATTTCAGTCCTTATGACCGAGAGCAAGTCAGCGAGACAGAGAGGAAGGATTGCACAAAATGTCCTCAACTTCTTCATTATCTCCTTGGCTGCTTATGCCCTCATGTAGAGCTGGCTCACTCTGCTTCATTACTGTAAGGAGACTATCTTAAGGGAGGAATGGCAGGCTTCCAGTTGGCTCTATCAACCTGTCAATCACTCCAGTCTAATCTTAGCTCTGCCCCTCAGTGCTGCCCATCATTTCCTGGCACTGTGGAGCAGTGAGCAGATTCTGTGTGCCTAATTCCCCTGAAATAGATAAGGACTTTAATGGATGGCCTACTCAATTATGCAATGGTGTTTTGTTGTCTCGCGTCTTGTTGTTTACTGTGGCGCTCCTTACTGCGCAACTTTCTCTTCTCTTCTCTTCTCTTCTCTTCTCTTCTCTTCTCTTCTCTTCTCTTCTCTTCTCTTCTCTTCTCTTCTCTTCTCTTCTCTTCTCTTCTCTCCTCAGCTGAACCACTTTAGTGTATTTTTTTTTTAGACGAAATAAGTGATATTCACCACCGAGCTACAGTCAACTTTCAAGACATTTACTGCACAATGCACAGATATAAATGAATACTGTTGAAAAGCTTCTTGGAATCACACATATGCACTTCTGCACACACACACACACACACACACACACACACACACACACACACACTGCTCTCTGCCACTCTGCCCGTCATTCTCTGCTGTTGTCACAGTAACCATCTCACCTTCCCTTCACAGTCCCGCCCTAATGAGACCACTGGAGGACAGAGAGAGAGAGTAGCAAGGGGGTGGAAGAGAGATGCAGACACAGAGAAAAGCAGAGATATATCACAGGGAAGATAGACAGCATGGAGGCAGAATTGCCGTTGTCTTGTATCTGCTCTTTGCACACAAGAAACCCCCTCTGTCGACTGGCCAGGATCATTCTAGAAACAAAAGCCGCTGCCCCTGCCAGCAACATCTGCTGATTACACTGTCTGCTCATGACCAGAACCACAAGTTTGCTGCCTGGGCATTTCCATATAAATCCAATAACATTATCGTTAATAGATAATTACCCTGCACTGCATGATTTGTGGCCGCAAACACAGATTAAAATTCAATTAAAGGTAAAAGTGTGCATGGGTGCTGCCTGTTCTGCTTTGCTGAGCGGCTCCATTTAAACCTCAATGAATCACATTCAGTGATTACAGTATATCTAATGTACACATGTGTGATTATAGTATATCTAATGTACATGTGTGTAATAGGACTGAAAATGTGCGTTCACTCGATTGAAGCCACATTAAAAGAAAATTGAGTTTTTATTATGATGATATTATTTTATATGACTGGGATTAGAGCCACGCGATAAACAAATACAGCATAGACGTAAAGAGGAACAGAGAGCAAGGCAGAGCAGACCAGCAGTATGATGTTAACATCTGTTCCTTTATGTACTTTTAAAGTCTCTCCATCTGCTGCGGCACCATAAAAACCCTAAATGAAGTGAACCAGGCCTCTGGGCTCGACACAGATTGGCAATTATACACCTCAACATTTCAGGAGACCTTTACTGGTTTAGACCTGAGTATTTCATCTGGGAAAACTCATCTGCCAAATGTTAATAGGCATGTCACTTGGATCAGAATATGAGTGTGTGCAACAGGTTAAGAGGCTCTCAGTTGAAGGCATACAGTAGACTCTTCAGAGATCGAATATAAAGTGTGTCAAGATGCATACAGCATGTGTTTAGTCTTGTTGAGCAGATGCATGCACCTCAGTTGTTTGTGTACGTGTGTGTATGTGATGTTTGAACGTTCCCTTGGTGTTTTATTAGTTGTTATGGGCAATTAGTCCAGACTCAATCAAAGCCCATTTACATGGAGCACTAACTGTTTGTGTTAGCTAGCATCTCACAGGCACGGTCATTACCGGAGTTTCTAAATCAGTGAGATGATCTCACATTTAACCTGAACAGTGTTCCAGGGTTTAACTATCCTCTAAAGGCCTTACATACGCACACTAACGTTGCCTAATCAGACCTCTTCTTAGGACTGTGCTTAACCGTCGGAACCCAAGCAGTTTCTGGGCTCAATGCAGGGAATTTTTTTCACTGCAATATAAAGTTTTGCTCTTCTGTGGAAACATCATAGCCATGACTAGAAATAGAAAGAACTCAACAATGTAATTTTTTGACTGCCCACAGGTGTTTTTGATTTTTAAAAATGGTAACTCTACATACTATACACAATTTATGACTTACTTTTGAATGTTGTTTCCATACTAAGCCAAAAAGTCCTTGATTTTTTGCCATGTAGCTGTTGGTTGTACCTGAGTCACTAATGATTTTATGGATGCCTAAAGAAGCTCAGAAAGTTAATTTTTTTCCCTGAGTCTGGTTGGAGCAAACAGTTTGTTTTAAGTGATACATGTAGAATAAAGGGATTTTGATGAAATATCCCAATTTTCAGCTTAGAATATTTTTTTAAAAAAAAGTTTCCTTACCAAATGGCTTATCACAGATGGGTAGTTCAAGGGATGTCAGAGAGTTCAAAATCCCCTGATTGTCTCTGTTTTTACAGTTTCTTTCTCTGATTAATGGTGAAATGTTGTAAAGACAACATGTTTTTCTACCCAACAGTAGATTTTGGGGTTACAAGGTTTAACTGGCATTCCCCTCATGCTTAGTTGCCTTTGTAGCGGCAGGACAACTTGCACCTTCAGCATTCCTCACATAATTCCATCATAGCTCTGCCCAAATTTAATCTGAGCAGAGGTTTAATCTGCCACAGTAACTAAAACACCAGCACCTTTTTATGAATAAGGCTTATCTTATTTTTCATTATATTCTGTATTTTTCAAGGAGGTAGCACTCAGTTACACTATTAACAGTCTGGTCACCCTAGAAATATACACTGTCCATCCAAAAAACAAGTCACACACTCTAATATTTCACTGGACTGCTTTTAGCCCTGAGAACGACACACATTCGCTGTGGCTTCACTTCGATTTCTGTCCAGAGTTGCATTAATTTTCGACTAAGATTTTGCATTGATGATGGGAGAGTTGGGCAAAGTCTTCTCCAGCACATCCCAAAGATTCTCAGTGGCCAATCCACATGAGAAAATAATGTCTTATGCTCCCTGAACCACTCATTCACAATGTGAGCAACATGAAACCTGACATCGTCATCTGTTAACATGCCCATGTCAACAGGGACGAAAATCTCCATTGATGGAAAGACCTGGTCATTCAGTCTATTCAGGTCGTCAGCTGACCTCATTTTTTGGGAACATAATGTTACTGAGCCTGACCAGCCCCAGATCATAACTCTAACCCCCACAGGCTTGTAGGAACTAGACATGATGAGTGCATCACTTCATCCACCTCTCTTCTTACCCTGATGCCCCCATCACTTTGGAACAGGGTAAATCTGGACTCATCAGACCACATGACCTTCTTCCATTGCTCCAGAGTCCAATCTTTATGCTGTCTAGAAAACTGAAGCCTTTTCTTCTGCTTAGGCTTGCTGATCAGTGGTTTTCTTAGAGCTAGTCCCAATCCTTTGAGTTCCCGTCACATTGTGCATGTGGAAATGCTCTTACTTTCACTATTAAACTTAGCCATGAGTTCTACTGTTGATTTCCTACGATGATCTAAGAACTTGTTCCGACCACATTTGTTACTCAAAGATGATGGTTCACCACAATCCTGCTAGTTTAAGCTAGGTTATCACAATTTTAGCAATGCAACGTAAATGAAAAACATTATATGTCACTCATCACGACACATGGCAAAGAGAGTCAAACTGAAACGGGAGACATGTTGAGTCATTGTTAACGTCATTATAAACTTACCTGTCGGCAAGCTCCGCTCAGCCCACTCCTGTAATGTTGCCTGGCTGTTGCTTACTCCTGTACGTTACTGAGAAGACTGAGGATTGAATGGACTCAGAGCTTCATGTATTGGACAAACGGAGCAAGGACATCATTCTGCGTGACTCCGACACTTAACAGCATTTACTGTTTTATGAGAAATTAAGAATATATCGATGTTTAATCTACAAAACTCCAGCCGATGATGATTATTTTGAAAAGGGCTACAGTCGACTGATTTAATCGGCTGGCTGATAAAACAGTCAGGCCCTAAGGGTTATATAGAGTGGATGTTAGATAAGGGGTTATGATTGTGTTTTGGATTCTCGACTCTTCATTTCCTCACAGGTCAGCACTGGCAGGATGGTTTGCTGTTGGCCAGCTGTGAAGATTTTCATGTCAAAGTTGATCTTGGCATGAAATATTTGCATGGATTTACTTCACCTTCAGAAATTAATCAGCTAGCCTCACAGATTCCATGAAAATGAAGTGATTTCTCTCTGAAGTTTCTCTGTTTTGCACATTTCTGATCATCAGATCAAGTCAAAGTGTGTGTCACTGTGTCAAAATATGGTGTCACTTCAAGCTTTGAAAATCTGCTAATGACGCCACTTCACACATTAAATTCACTTAATCAATAATTAAATTCCTGAGTTTAAATCATTTGTCTCTTCACTGTCACAGCGACGAGTAATTTTTACATGTATGCTACAATCAGCAAACACAAACAGTGCATATACAACACAACACATTTGTGCACTTCATGTGTGATGAATGATGAATACGCTGACATCGCTCCATCCTTTACAGTCCTCACCCTGTGATACTGTTCACTCCCAATCAACTTCCCCTGTCAATATTTACTATCGTCTGCCTGTCTCGTTACATCAGCTGCCTTTGCCGTGCTCTCGTTTCTCACCGTCAACTTAATTAGTCACATCTCTTGGTTTAATTACATCAAGTGGAAGGAGGCTGCAATCTCAAGTAGATCAAATTAAGCCCTATGCAAATGCTGGAGTGTCTCGTTCCATGTCTCTGTGGAAACAATGTCTCTATCTCCCTTATTTCTGTTGGGACAAGTCATGTGAGGCTTGTCATCAGTTGCTAAATGAAATCTTACACTGGAAATCACCCCTATTAGGCTGGTTAAGTGGTTAACTGTCTGTTTAAGTTCCCAGTGAGAAGTGACTAATCTCCAGAGTGTGTGCATTTCTGTGTGTGAGAGAGAGAGGGACAATTTAAGAATGAATCATCTTAAATTTGTGGGGCAAAGAGCACAGCTGCACTATAGTTGTATAATCCGGTGTTGACATTGAACCTGCATACTGATGATCAACTTCAGGAGCATCACCTTCGTGCGTACAGTTATTTAAGCTACTTTCACAGCAGTGTAAATGAAGTATGTAAAAGTTTTTATATCTACATTGGATAAATAAACAGATGAAATGGGTAAATGGTTCAGGATATGGTGTTAATTTGTAGGGCCACTACAAATTAACACTGTACTCTCAAAATGAAAGCAACGGTTATCTACTCCGATCCGGCACAACATCATGACCACCTGCCTAATATTATGTTGGTCCCCTTCATGCTGCTAAAACTCCTCTGACTCAATGGGGCATGGACACAGGACCTCTGGAGATGTCTTGTGCCACCAAGATATGGATCTGGTGAGTGTGGAACCTGGGTGAACATCTTAGCTCTGTCATGTTCTCCGGGCCACTCCTGAGCAGTTTTTGTGATGTGTCCTAGTGCATTGTCCTGCTGAGGGTGGCAACTGGCATCAAGGACTGCTGTTGCTATGGGGCGTGGGATCTTGGGGAGTTACTTGACCTGCAGTGTTTAGGTAGATGGTACGTGTCAAACATCCACATAAATGTCAGGACTCAAGGTTTCCCACAGAACGCTGCATTACAACAAGATGATCGATGTTATTCAATTCACCTGTCAGTGGTCATAATGTTTTGGTTGATCGGTGCATGTTCTACTATTGTCCATGTGTTCTGCCCTGTCACTTATTATACAATAATAATCAGCTACTGATCAAGATTTTCTTTAAAGTCATCTACTGCTGCTAAACTGCTCCATTTACTGCTACTAAATCCTGCATACCATGCAACCAGCCTGTCAAACATTTGTGTCGAAAGCAGCAGTTCCATGCATCTGGAAATGAGAATGATTGTTGTTTGTAGGTTTATAAATAACAATAGTGGATTTGACTACAATAACGTGGATTCATATATCTTTAAATACAAGTCTAAGTATAATTAAGTACAGTTCAATTTTTTTTGTGTGTGTTTTTTTGCACCACTGGAACCATCACAACACACAAATTTAGGATCCAACTGTAGATTTCTCAGATTTACTGACAGTTCTAACACCAACAAAAATACAATATTATAACTAATAATTACACGTGAAGTTCTGTGAGAATAATTGAACAGTAGAATTTACCTACAAGCCTTCTTTTGTGTGCTTAACATATAATTGTGCACCTAATTGTTCAACTGTATTACAGGAAAAATTTATATATAAATGAAAAGCAAATAAAGTGGTCCTCCTTTAATTCTCTTAACAGCACATTTTATTTAGTTTTTCTGATGAAACTGAAACTCCATGAAAGTCACAACTCTTTTCAGCCCAAAGCTGAAAATGGTGGCAGTCGCAAGACAGTGTAGCATGACCTTTGTTTAATTAAAGGCAGCAAAAGCAGCCTCTAATTAATATTACCTAAATGCAAACGAAAGCTGTGACCTAGTGGTGTGTGAATTTTTCAGTCCCATCCACTCTGTCATTAAAATTCCAGCCAGGGTCTTCTCTCTACCTCGTGAGCCCCAGCTCTTTCTCCCTCTCCCTCCTTCCTGTTCTTCTGTCCTTTCTCCAGACAAATAAGAAATGCATAAACCGTGCGATACCATCAGAGAGCACACACAACCTTGTCTGACAGTTATGAGAGGATAAAAGTGAATTTAGGAAAGATAGTTGCTACTTTATCTTAAAATGTTTCATGACAAAGGCAGAGTATGCTGTATAAGTGTACTTGTAAAGATCATACGTTAGAATGTGAACCAATTTACATATAATTTCTTTTTTTATTCCCAGCATTTAAATACTTTTAAACATAACTGAAAAAACCCCTTACTTTACTTTCCTAGTTGCCAGTAACAGCCTGTGTGCTGATTTCTATGTGAAGAATTCCAGATTCATTTTCCAGGAAAATCTAAATAATGTGATGTTTAACTTGCTCCCATGTTCCTTGCTTCAATGCCTGTCTTCCCCCCTCCCTACAGCACCAACAGTGTGAAACACTAACTCAGATTAGCTTGCAAATGTAGTCCACTACTGTTAAATAAACAACCAAAACTCCACATAACCACAAAAAGTCAAAAACAGTTTTATCTAGTGAAGCCTGTCCAACTAAACAAGATTGTAATTAAAACTGGGGTAAGCAAAAGTAAGAAAAACTAGAGGCAAACTCACTGCAAGTTTCTCATGTTTGTTTTGCTCTGTATTCGTTGTGCTGATGATGTTTCACATAATGACAAAACTCTGTAACCTACTTCACCTGTTCAGTGTAACTTAAGTTCTTATATTATTTCGAGCCATTACACAATTAACGGAAACTAACATAAGCAGGTAAAACACCAAAGCTGAAAACCCAAGTATCAGGAGGCACCAAGGTAATTATTCAGGATTACATTTTTTTCAACGTTGCTTTTATGGGACTAAAATATGCCATGGATTTATACGTTAACACATCATGTATGAAGCCTTAATCTGCTACACATGCTGTGCATTAACAGGGAGATTTTCATTTTCATTTGTCGTGGCTGTTGTTTTGTGTGTCGGTGGACATGTGGTCGTCTGTAATCCCTTCCCATGAAACAACTGGCCATTGTTCACTGGTACCCCGGATGATCCCCAAACATTAAATAATGTATTATGAGGCCAGATGTACAAAACATCTCAGGGGGTCAGCAATATTTCTGTGTACTGCACATAGCACCAGAGATGGAGTGGAGGCTAAAACTGCCTATCTTCAGTTTATCCGTCTTATCGTGGACATCTGTAAGGACGACAAGGAAAAGAACAATCAAAACGGAAAAAATAATCATGACGGTAACTACAGTGATTATTTGCTACTGAGGCTGCTATTGTGAGATCTGTCATGATGTAAGCTTCTATAAAAAGGGTTCAGATTTATTCGCCCCACTATTCAACTCCCTCAACTAAAACTGTCAAAAGTGCTGCTGGTTGATCCAACGAATAAACACATACCTGTGAAAATGGCTCCAACAATGACAATCACAATCATTATCGTCATAGTCATTAATATTGTAATGTTGATCTTCCTTGAAAAGGGTTAACAAAGTGCACTGCAAAACAAAATAATAAAAGAGAAAAATAGGTTTATACAAATAATACTGCATGTTTGCCCTGTTTTGACAAGCAGCCTGTTCAGGATGTACATTGACTGTGTGAGGTAAAGTAGGCTTTAGCAAACCATCAATCTGTAAAAATCAGCAGATGGATTGCAATTGTATTGTAAAAATACAGTAATGTGGCATGAAAATATGATGCTGTAAAACTATATGTTCTAGTAATCATGTTCTTTGCCTATTTCTAGATTAGAAGTGGACAAAATCTGTACCATATAAAGAACACACAACAGCAAGGCTGTCAAAATAATGGCATTATGTATATCACATTTAGTTTATGGATAAGTAATTTTTGACATGAAAAAAAGTCTTCTTCTCATTATTATTATTATTATTATTATTATTATTATTATTATTATTATTATTATTATTATTATTATTATTATTATTATTATTTGCCTGCTTCTCATCAAAGCAGCTTTAATACCTCACCTCACATCTAAATTACTGCACATCTTCCAGTCAGTGATGCCGAGCCAGTGGCTGTACCACAGGACTGGCTTTTTAGTTAATGTTCTGGCACATTGGAATGATTTCTTTGAACAGAAGAAGATAATAAAGAGTTTTACCTTAGTACATTCTAAAATAGAACAAAAAATTCCACCAATCATAATCTTTTTCCATACACTTAGCTATTTAACACCTGATTAGCTTACAAAATATGAACGTAACAAAAGAAAGTTGCAATGATTCTTCAGTCCTGAGTGTGGCCTTGTCCACAGTAATAGTATCCAGGATATTTGGCTTCAGTTTTGTACAATTGGAGGAAAAGGAAATGAGTCGTCCATCTTTATGTACTGGAGGGAAATGGAATTTTCAACACTCTGTTGCTCCTCCTCAGTGACCTGGGTGTATTTCTCCGGAAATTGAATCTGAATTACAAAAACTGAGTTTGCATTTTAAAAACGGAACATGAAATTGAATTTTAGATCATATAATTAAAATTTAAAACAGATTTTCAAGTTGAACAATTGAAATTGTGTGATTCAAATTCTATTTCTATTGGCACACATTTCTGCCCATAACCTAGTAGGCTTATCATTAGTATTAGATCGTATGAACACAGTTTTTGAAACGTCACAAACTAAAGGTCTTTCATGAGCCAAAGTTGCAAAAATGCTGAATGATGAATACTGGTCCAAACAAGCTCATGTCCAGCTGTTGTCTACAAGTTATTTTCAACCTTTTAATCAAATGTATCAATGCATTTAGCAATACTAAGATTACTATAAGCTTGTTTATTCATTCTTTTTTGTCCTTTCAACCGGATTATAGTTTAGACTGAAGTAAAATCCTTCTCTTCTTGTGTCGCAGTGTAGCACGGGTTGACACTAAATGCCTTCCATTACCGATCAAACAGAGGTAATTTGTGTCACAATCTGACATCAGTGACGGGCTGCATCTGGTGGCGCCCACTCTGTATATTCAGATGAGCCAGGAGAGGCAGAAGGAGGGCAGACAAGGAAGGAGGAAGGAAAGCAGACGGCGGAAAGGAGAGGAAAGAGAGAGTGCAGCTTTCTCAGACAGCTGGTGATGTGCAGCTGTCTGGGAGGCTGGATTACTCCCTAAAGTCTGCCCTCCGAGAGAGAGGCGAGAGGGAGAAGAAAGGAGGGAGAGAAAGAGAAATAAATAGAAATGGGGACAGAGAAGGAGAGGGATGGAGACTGTGAAACAAAAGGGATCTGGGTGGGCGAAGATGAGGAAATCAGTACAGAACAAAAGAAAACAGATGTTAAGTTATTGAGATGGAGGAAGAGAGTGAGAGACATGAGAGAGCGAGAACGATGGGGAAGATCATCAGAGATAAACAGCAGTCAGAGGAGAGATCAGAACTCATCAAATAAACCCTGCAGATGATAATGTTTGAATATGTTTAACCTTCATTTAAATTTCATTCAAATTATGCTTTGTCAATGACAGTTTATTATTGGTTAGTTATCAGTGTTTTTCATTGCTGTCACTGAGATACAACCTTAGTTACCGTGAAATTCCACTCCCATCGTACATCGCTCCCACACATATGAGCCAGGAGGGACTACCTTCACCTTCTAGTAGGCCAGAAGGAGTGTTACCACATACAAAAAGGAGCTTTATAACATGATAACAGCTTCAGAACAACCCCAATCCTTCTTTACACCTAACCAAGTAGTTTTGTTGTCTACACTTAGGCTAATGCCAACTGAATAAGGCAAGTTTTTACCAACTTCAAAACAAGTGCAAATGTAAGTCAAACAGAGACTTAACTAAAATTTAGTCCTATAATAATTGTCCAAGATGGAAGTAGAAGTCAAGTCTCCAGGCTGAAAGTCAGAGCACCATTAAATAGGGTGGAAAAAGCCTACTGAGCCTACTAGAAGGTAGAGAATATCCCCATTGGTTCATGTGTATTGCAGTGATGCACAATGTTTACAATGCTTAGTGAATGGTATAACATCTGAGAAGTGCCTGAAAAATCATGTTTGAAATAGGAAACAGAACATCCACTCGTATATTGTCATTAAAATGTAGATGTTCACATTTTTTTTTTCAACAATGGCATTGTTGAGTCTGAAAATTGCAGTTTACAAAGACAAGATCCTTTCAATTACAGTCCTGGAAGAGTGTGATTGCATCAACAGACATACTGTTATTTTATACTACTAAATGATACATGCAGGAATATATTTCATCCACTTTATACATTAAAGACGGAACTATTAAAACAATATTTTTGAAGCTGCCTTTATTACAGAAATTACATTAGATTCTGAGGTTTATATATCTACTGAATGCTGAACATTCTGTAAAAATGTAGTCCTCCGTTTTGAGCTTTGCACTGTGAATCATCTCTGCAGATGCAAGGTTGTGTTTTCTTTGAACCTTGCATGTCAGCGACTCCACCAATTGAAACACTGGTTTACATGAAGTCTGTTTCTGAATATTACTCTGTACCACGTCACCAGGAAAATTTCCTGTGCCTTTGCTGTCAGTTAAAGAGATTTTTGATTCTGATCAAAGTGAACATGATATCATCTCTAGTTCAGAGCATAATAGAAGAGTGAGCAAAGCCAGTACCGGCTGGAGATCAGTAGCAGATGCTGCCAAAGAACAGGAACAGTAGCTGGCTGGCTGGCAGGCTGGTATAATAATCAGACTGTCTTCTGCCCATGTGTTCCCCTCAGACTGAACTAATATAGTTTTTGCTGGGTAATGATACCGAGACGCAAGCTCACATTCCCCCATAATTGATCCTGCCGGCTACTGCCACACACTAACGAGCTAAACGAGGAGGAAAACCCTCCTAGCAACTGAAGGGTAAGAGAGGTAGAGAGACACGGAGGGAGAACGAGAGGAGAGGGATGGTTTAGACAAGCAAATAAATGCATGTGAGTCAAACTACGGGGAAAAGAGGGAGAAAAGCTTCTAATACCAAGACACTGAGATTTTGATCCGTTACTATGACGGCGGCATGCTGTAAGGAGATCAAAGCAGGTAGTGTAAAATGGTCGAGGAGTGCAGGAGCTACTTGAGTATTCACTTTCTTTTTTCTCTCTATTCCAGAGAGAATGAGCAGAGAGAGAAAGAGAGCAGTGCGGACAGAGCACCAGTGCACGCTTCCTCTTTCATCTTTGACAACATCCATGGGGGGATTGGGCTATTGTGAATTTGGAGTGAAATATTTCAAAGGGGTGTTGGAGTAGAGCTGGGGCTGGGCTTCTTGGCTGGGTTCAGGCTGTGTTTCAGAGAGATGAAACACACCTGGTTCCCAGCCTTCCCACTGATTAGACGAGGGTTTGAACCCGCTGCCACGGGCTCTCACTCATTAATCTGCTCTTTATTTAATGACTGACTGATAGTAACAGATAATATTCTTCAAGTACATCTGTCTCTGGCAAAGCCATCAAAGGCCGACATTTGTGGTTTTTAAATGAACTTGTCTTTGTTAACCTTTTAGTAAATTGGTTGAGCCTGTCATATTTATTCATATTATTTGTTTCCACATGCAATAAACAACACAGTTGATCTAAGTGGCAATGGTTGCATCCTTTGGAATTAGCTTAATTAGAGTTGATAGATGTTGAGCATATGATTATCATGTTTTTCAGCAGAAAATTACATAATCAATATGTAATATACTGTATAAATATACAACATTTCACACTGTACATGGTCTTGTATTCTGATACTGCAGAGCTCAAATCTAACCACTTCCCTCTTTCTCTCTGTTTTTATTTCATGCTTTTCTCTCCTGGATACAGGTAAGCCTTAAAGTGAAAAATGTTGATTTGGTTTCCACAGAATGGGCTAATATCTGCAGATAGTGAGAACTGCACTGGTGGTTTTCACTTGGCTTTTAATCAATATCTCTCAGATATACGCTGTTCATACTGTAGCAAATGAGGGGAAGGAGACAAACGAGCTAAACTCAGCAAAGCGTAAACAATGCCCGTTTCGAAATAGTGGGTTGCAGGAGAAAGGCCCTGTCTGTGTAAGCGTGTGTTTTTGCATCTGTGTGTTTTTCTCTGCTTGTGCGTGTGTGTGTGTGTGTGTGTGCTGGCAATTGTGTGCATGCGCCTACTGTTGTCTGCTGAAACGGAGATGGAAGCTTCTGAATATTCATGGCGTCTGTGCTTGGTTGGGGCCGAGAGATAAGACGTTTATGTTCTGGCAGTCAGAGAAGGAGTATGTGTGTGTACGTGTGTGTGTGTGTGTGTGTGAATGAGGTTGTGGTGGGGGAGGAAGGGGGTGCAATGGGCGCGGCGAAGATGTGTCGACATCAGTGGTTTAATGGTTTGAATCTAACTTGGGCCAATTAAAAGGCATGCCGCGTGCACCGGGGTGGGCTCCCATTCATTTCGGGGGAAATTGAGGTTGAAATGAGCCATTGTCGGGCCACGTGGCCACTGTGCATACTGATTGGCAGGCCTGCAGTGGCTCTCCAAAACGGTGGATAGAGGACAGAGGAGAGTCTTTGACTATGGACAAGGAGAGGCAGTGTTCGCTTTGAAAGCGAGAGGAAGGAGAGAGGAAGGGATGCAGAGAAAGAGAGAGAGAGAAAGACGCAAGGGATGGACACAGATGAGGAGAGACAGAGAGAACGAGGAAGTGTAGGGAGGGAATGACAAGAGGCCTGAGAGGAAGGCACAGAAAGAATGACAAGTATGTACTGTAAGAAAATAAGAGTGGAATGGAAAAAGACAGCAGAGGTAGAAACAATTAGAGAGGCAGGGATGATGAAAGAGTGGGGAAAGGTAAAGATGGAATGAGACGGGGAGAAAGAGGCAGACGAAAACAATTAATATCAAAAGAAAGGGAAATGAAACAAAGCAGAAAGAGAGAGAGAGAGAGAGAGAGAGACATATGGATGCATAGATCGAAAGCTTTCATAAAGCTGTGGATGGGGGTTGCCTGGTTGGTTGGTACAGTAGTTCTTGCCCTCCTGACGTCAGCTGGACAGCACACTGTGGAAGTGCTGACTGCGCCCTGGGTGCACACACACACACACACACACACACACACACACACACACACACACACACACACACACACACACACACACACAATGCCTGCCAAGACAATGCCTGAATATTGTACATCACAGCATATCAAGCAAATGTGTATGTGCGTATGTTTGTGCGTGTCATAAACAAGGAGCTCCGAAATAACAGATGCCCCATCAGATCCCATACACAGACAGCACAATTCCTATCCGTGCCATCGCTCTCTATCTTCAGCAGTTTACAGCATCTTTCCCTCGTCGCATTCCCAGATGAGCATGTGTTTCTGACTGCTAACAAGCCCCTTGTCAAATGAAACAACCTAACATTTTTCATCATCATGAGTCCTCGGTATCCAAATCCAGATTTGAGCTGCCAGAGGCGATTATGTCACAACACTGTCCAATCCAGAAACGGAGCCACCACAGCTCAGAGTGTATCGCTTCCTGTTTGGCTTCCCCCCGTCCACATGATTGGGTGATAGCACGTATCCCTTTGAGGCCCAGAGCTATTCCGGCTGTGGAAGGAGTCTACATGCGACCTTTGGTTAATGTCACACGTCACAGACTTTTATGTCACTCCCGGATGACAATGTGACTTGACAGGGATGTTTAGTGACCGGAGTGTGGTCTCCTTCACAGAGGAATGCAGGCCTTCATCAAGGATATATCAGAGCAGTGGGGCAACCTTAATTATCCCTGTGAGAGGTCTTGAGGGAGGAAGGGTAGTCATACTCTAGCGGCGGTGGTCATCTGTATATGAGTGTGCATGTGTTTGATGCCTCGAGGCCTATTCTAGAGAGCACTGACAGAGGACAGAGGATGTATCTGGGGTCATTTCACTTCACTCCACTGCCAGACACACGCATCTGAATTTTGAGCATCTCAGATGTTTTTGTTTTTCTTGTTTTTGACCCGCATCTCTTTGACGAAAGCCTTAGCCTACCAGATACAAAGCACTTTACTCAAAACACAAAGAAAGGCCCCTCTGTTATTGCAGACACACAGCCTTTGAGTGTGTTTGGTGAACAAAATGGACAGATTGAAGTCTACTGAAGTTCACAAAAAAACTGCATTAATATTTCAAAATTGAAAACTTGGGGAGAAGAGACTGAGGACAGGAGGAGGAGATGTGACACAAGGGAGAGTGAAAAAGGTGGATATGATATTAAAAATGAACCTCGCATAGGAATTCCTTTATGTTATTGTAAGAGTTGTCATGCAGACAGATGGATGACAAAGCTAACCAAAATCCTATTACCTTTGTACAATGGAACATTTTCTCTTTCAAACCTAAAAGCATAAAGTTAATATGGAGAGACCCTTAATGAAAGTTTTTGTTTCTGTATAATGGGTTATTTCCACTGTTACATTTCTGACTAACAGATAAAGTCAGCCAATGTATCTTGGCTGTCAGTGAAATAATAAACATTTAACATGTGGTGTCATCTGTAGATTTGTCAACAGTCTTATCAGATATCACAGACTTGTCATGACTGAAGCAGCTGCTATGAGAAAACACATCACAAAATTACTTTCCTATTGAACTAAGCTGCATTGTTATTTACTTTTTGAAGGAAATCTATTTTCTCATCAAAAGGTATGATTATGATGTAGTAAGAAACATTTCCTACATATTTTGAGATACTCCTCTATTTTATGAGTTACCAGGATATGATCCATCCATAAGGTATTCCTGCTTTATTCCTCAGAGGGTCATTATGGGCTGGAGCATATCCTAGCTGACATTTGGTGAGAGGCAGGATACACTCTGCACCGGTTTCTAGTCCATTCCAGGGCTAAAACAGAGACAGACAACCATGCAGGCTCACACTTACACCGACATGTATGCATGTCTTAGGGCTGTGGGAGAAAAGGTCCCAGGAAACAAGCAGATCCAAACCAGGAATATAGTCGTAAAATAATTGTACTAATATGTTGATCAGAAACATATTTGTGACAAATGAGGGAAATTAGATCTTTGAAATAGTGTAAACAGGCCATAAAATGGAATGTTTACAGCTTAGATGTGCCCTATGTCTGTGCTCTGTACGTCTGAATAGTTTCTACATTGTGGTCATACTACAGTAACCTGCCTTGGGGTCCAGGTTGAGCTACTGTACTGAAATCCTGGATGTCATGTGTCATGTGTTTCTTGGAGCTCTGATCCTCCTGCCCTTCTCTCACATTTTCTGACTTGCTTTTTTTTCTTGTTGTTGACTTCCCCTCACTGCAAACACTGACTTTTATCAGTGCCTATATATAATATGACACACACACACACACAAGCATGCACTGCTACCACGCCTCCCTCCTCCTAACAGCGCTATGACCTGCTCTCTCAGGTAAATTAGGGCCTGAGGCGAGAATGTAATCCAGAGCAAGTTTCTGACCCTTTTACATGCTTCATTGAGTCATTTCTCATGAAGAACAACAGTGCTACATTGTGACATGGATTTTATTCTTCCTCCTGTTGCTTAATATCAAAGCACAGGCATGATAATTTTGCTGGAGGCCATATCTGTCACAAGTGCGATATGCAGTTATGTGGGTTATTTCAAGTTGTCATGTTCTGTAGGCCAGATTTAGCCTAGATTCTTCACAAGATCATTCATCTTGTTCCACTCTGTTATTATTTTGTAAAGTCTACAGAGGAAACATTGCTATATTTATGAAAAGATTTAAAAATGGTTCTTTATGAATGCCATTGTATTTAGTAGTTTTTATTACATTCAGAAAGAAATAGCAGTTTAGCACAGATACTATAATGAATGAAACAAAACCATAATAATTTACATCACAGAATGGTTTAATGTAATAAAACATAGTCTTGTAACCTCTGTTTGAACAGCTAGACATATGGATAAATGTAAACTATTATTACACTGGTTTGCATCACAGCTTGTATGATCTTAACACTTCATATGTGCTGACCTTTTCCAAAAGCTTTTAAAAGGGTAGCCATCAATAATGATATATTTTCCAATCTTAGCTTAATTTATGACAAATGCTGTCAATACTTTTGATAGCATGTCTTTTCTCAATGAAACAATCAATAGACAGATTTATATCCAGTTCTGAAGGGCACTTTATGGTACTTAGGCAACGCTGTAATGTAGGCTAAACCCACCACACAACTTGAAAGTTGACCTGTTCACTCTTTGTATCACAAAGTATTACATACAGTTCTTTAAAATGTGTGTGTTTTTAGTTTGTAGTGATGCGTGTTTACCTTGTGCCGACTGGGATTCATAATTTATCCACCCATCAGCTGTTGCTACATCATTATCTCTCAAACAGGACAGCTATTACTCACTGACAACAAAGCTATTTTCGATTATTGTCTTTTGTTGACATGGATCTGAAAATAATGGAAGCTTGTGTCAGGGACTGTGTTGTGTATTGCACATGACTGACCAACAGCTTGATACAGGAGATATTGGAGCAGAGCGTGTGGGTGGATCGATGGTATTGTGGTCTTGCTGTAGCTAGAGGCAGACTTGTGTGTGTGTGTGTTTGTTTTTGCTTGTAAAGACCAAGATGTCTGCTTGTTGAATTTTTCCCTTTAACACGCTGTTGGGCTTAATGGCTATAAATATCATTGTGATTAAATAATTATAAATTAAATAAATAGATGCAACATGACACATGAGTTTTGTCACATCACATAGGGTTTGCTTGGCTGCTCACTAAATTTAAACACAAAGTTGTAATTTCTATAACAATGGGTCTCTGAGTCAAGACAATAACAAAAGGCACAGTTTGATGACATTGTGAAGAATGAAAATTTATTTAACGTGAGGCCGGCAGAAGTCATGTTTACATACTAGGTAATGTATTTTGTCTT
This sequence comes from Amphiprion ocellaris, assembly GCF_022539595.1. Taxonomy (NCBI): domain Eukaryota; kingdom Metazoa; phylum Chordata; class Actinopteri; family Pomacentridae; genus Amphiprion; species Amphiprion ocellaris. The sequence continues at coordinate 13,538,567 of NC_072772.1, forward strand.
CTTTGCTTTACATTTAGCTGCATAATTTTACATTATGGCATTTCATTCTACTGAAAGAGCTATAAGTAATGTTATCTCATGTAATGTTTGTTGCTAACTTATCATTAGCTGACTCCAGTACCCATATGTGTGCTGTAGCTAAAGTTATGTGCTTAATCTCACCCTTGTATATATTGTAAATATTATTACTATTACTATTATTACAATTGTTCTATTATTATTTTATTCTTATCACTACGTCTACTGTTACATAAGCTGCTGTAACAATGTAAATTTCCCCTGGAGTGGGGAGAAATAAAGAACTTTATCTTATCTTTATCTTAATTAAGTTGTGTAGTAGCTCACTGCTGTTATCTGTGGTCAGAACAAAAAGTAACACAGTGGTAAGCTAGGCAGCTGCCTTCTTTTTCCTTCCACGCTCTTTGACATAGCATGTGATATTTATTTATCATGTTGCGCAAGTAAAAGGGGTGTGACAATTGTTTCATACGTTTTGGGTGCTGTTAAGTACACAGGTCTACAAAATATAGAACATTGGTGACACACCATTTTCGCCTTATAGCTGTAAGTACTCCTCTTCATCAGTTGCATTTGTAGCTGATCGAGATGTGTTCGCTGCCCCCTGAGGTTGATACATGACAGTAACGGCATTATTCTTAGTATTTAATGTTTGTCTCCCCTTCTGGCAGTGAAAGTAATTACACAATTGTATCAATGTGCGCTCATGACGTAAATGTTGAAGCAACATATCCTATTCGAAATATTCTACAAATATTAACCCGTCCAAGAACAGTAAGGGGGCCTCCATTCCTTCTGTTCTTTCAGTGCTCCCCACCAAAGAAAAGCCACACAATAGGAATCCATGTTTCACAAGCGATGGCTCCATATTTTAGACCTCAGACTCCGGACCTAAAACTCTGCACACTGCAAATTACAAGAGATTTGCTTGGTGCTGATAGTCTTAATTAGCATTCTGTGAACTCGTTTGGCAAGGGGTTGAATGTAATGGACGTTTAACTATATATAAAAGTCCTGCACCCTAGCTTTAAATGCACTTGCTGTTAACAGCCAATAGCCAAAGGTGCTGCTAAACCATCAGGGTTGACATCTTAAAGATTAGAATTTTACTGTGTTTTGATGTAGCGCTGTAATGCTGTATATACACAATATGGCTTGAATCTGTACATTCAGAAAAACGTGGGTATTCAACCAGATAAGCGAAACTGGGCTGTGAAGCACAGAGTTTAGGGTTTCATACAGTCTTAAAATGTTTAGTGCATTTCACACACTATTACACTGAAAATACAATAGTGTGCAGAAGCTGGGACCTCATTGAGGCACTATAGCTTACTCTGCACAGCTACATTTTGAGGAAATCACTAATGTGGATTCCTTTCAGAAAAAGGCTGAGTGAGATGGATTAGAGGGTCAAGATCTTGGCATTGGTTGTCTCCGCAGCAACGAGTGAAGCAGGAAGTCCTGTCTCATTATTACATTTTTTTTACCCTTCATACCCTGCACCCATGCACATTTGATGAAATGACACTGAGTGGTTCAGCTGTGTCATTATAAGACAGAGGTTTGTCTCAGCGTTGGAGCTGAGGGCAGTTCTCAGTCGTGACAATGATGCAGCTGCAGGACAAAACACATTTTTCCTTGTGCTTTGTTGCCGATACTTTTGTTTGTGCAAGTGTTTGGTATGTGCTGTATGTGTGTTGAGTGTTTGTACTGTGTGCTAGCATGCCATTGTGTGAGGCTGCATTGCATGTTGTCTTTAACGTATGTGTATATCAGCACGTCATAGTATGAGCGCTTTTGCCTGTGCAAAGCAGCCCATGGAATCGATTACTGAGGGGGCCTGACAGCTCTGCTCGACGGATGCAGGAGAATACATACTGTAGCAAGGGAGCGCCATCAGTTGCCCTGACAACACCAGTGCCTGTCAACACCTCTGTCTTAATAGTGACAAATTGTACTTATTACATCAGCGTTAATTCCCCCCGATCTCCCTCAGATGAAGATACTTAGCCCCGCGCTGATCAAATTGTGTCAGCATAATTACTGGGAACAGAACCCTATTAAAAACCAGGGCCTCAGACGCACTGTCCAGACTCATCCACCGGCCTATCACTCAACATGCATCTCTGCGTAGGAAGTAAGGGAGGGGGGCCGAGGGTGGAGGAAGACAGGGAGATGGGGAAATGAGGGGGACGAGGAAGAAGGCAGGGGGAATGTTTTTTCAATGCAGTTGTATGCACAAACACTGCTGGAGTTGCTCACCTTTAACGTTTTTTGACTCATAGCGGTGCATCCTCAACAAAAACCTCTTCAAAAATCCTGCATTAGTGAAGGACAACTGAGAATTTTTTTTAACAATTTATTAAACTTCTTTAACCAAAAACTACAACTGCTGTTGATAGGAGATGTAATATTGGGCAATTATATTAAGTCATTATAAAATGTCTTGCTGAAGACCTTGAAAACCACAAAAATGTTGTGAATATTAGTTGATTACAGTAGGAATTTTAGTGTCTTCTTATATAGTCAACTATGGTTGTGTTTTCAGCTTGTTATAGCCGTGAAGACCTTCAAGAATTTTAGTCCTACAAAATATTAGTGTGACCCCAGGCCTTAAATGAGAGCAAAATACTGTCAAAGCTACCTTGTGGTTTTAATGTATTCTTGGTAGTATCTGAGGGTCACAATAGGAGAAATATGTCCCAAAATGTTATTTTTTATTGTTGATCAGTGTTGAGTGATGAATCCAGGCTGATGGCCTGGATTCATTCTCAGAGTAAATATGTTGCAATGTGACCTGTAATATAATTTCAGATAAACGTTAATGATTCTCTGTAAATATTGGATGTGTAAATAAGCAGCTGTTTGCTAAAACATTCACCACACTGACTTGAAAGGTGATAATTTGTCAGTATTGTGCCTGCAGCTTGTTTTTGGCAATTACTGCTCATGTTCTGTATCGGACATTTGTAAGTTAGCTGTTAATTATAAATCATCAGAGCCATTATACATTTCCTAAAGATCTACAATGAGAATATATAGAACCAGAAATCTGTACACATTGGGGTATGAATATTGCCAAAATGGGATTCTCCAATCCCCCCAGAGTGAGAGGAAATTGTTGTTTGATAGAACAATTTCATTTTTCTTAGGGAGCTGTTGGGGAGAGGCATTTTATTTGGAAGTCAGAAGAGGAAACATGGGGTCCCTCGGGGGAGAAGTCAGTAAATGTGGACTATACAAAAAACAAATGATTAAAATTTGAAATTTCATTAAAGCGTCAGCCTAGTTTTACAATAACTGCAATTACCATAAGCAATTTTCACAGCTCTATAGATATGGATTTAGCATTGCCAGTAGCTGAACAGTGAATTAAGTCCCTCTCTCTCTCAGTGTGTTGGTCCTGAATGGCGCTGGAATGGAATTCACAAATTAGTGTCGTCTGATGGAAATGTGCTAATTGCTGTTGTTAAGCTGCTGCAATAATTAGGTTATGATGGCAGACGGCTACACATGTTGCATGCACACACACACGCACACACGCACACACGCTTACGTATGCATGCACGCAACCAAGCAGCCCAAAGCCGGCATCCCCTCCCCAGTATGGTGGAAATAGAAGGCTAGATTTAATTACTCATTTTACTATCCATCTGTGAGTATAATTTCCCAGACATAGAGTCAAACATAGAGTGCAACAGTTGATGGTTTCTCCTGTTGTGGCTTAGAGAGATGTTTTGTTTTTTTTTAACAACAGTACGCTGTAATGTAGTAACACTAAGCAAATGATTAGATTAGTCTGCTGGCCGTTTGGGTGTGGAAATATCTGCACAGTAAAATGAAAGAGTCAAAGCACAGCAGCAGGGAGATACAGATTGAGATTTTTCTTTTGTACGTAAAAACATGTCTCTGCAACTACATCTCTGTGTGTCCCCAACTTTTCACAACTGATTTTACTGCATATCTGTGAACATGCTAAACAGGCAATAGCAAAAAATTTGAAACAAAAAATGCAATGGACCCTAAAACCGACAGTTTTACATTGTACATTGTAGAGATAGCGGGTTGCAACATGCAGAATTAATTCAAAATGAAAATTGGAAAAACGAGACTTGATGTTTAGTAAATATTCACCTTAATTCACCACCTATGATGTTTTCAACAAGTTATGGCAGTAAATAAATACCTTTAAGAATTTTTGTCCTACTGAATTGTAATTACGCTAATGGCTTTAAAAGTGAGCTAAATATGGTTAAAGCTGTTTTATAGTTTTAATGAAGTGCTCTTGGTGGAATCTGATTGTCAAAAGAGGAGAGATATGTCCAAACACTTAAATATCTACCTGAAATGTTATCTTATTTAAACAGATAACATTTGAATGCTGGATCCAGAATTATGGACTCACCTACTGCTATTTTATGGTAAATGAAAATCTTATTTTTAAATTCAAAACATTGGTGATACAGCTAGCTATCAGTTCATTTTACTTTGTAGGCCTTTATCATAACTGTGTCGTCTTTGAAAATACTTCTGAAAAAATAAAGCAAAGAAACATTAGATGCCTAGCTGGATGGCATTTGGATGTTATTTTAATAGCTCACATTTGAGTGATGGATTCTGTCTCATGGCTTTAAATGCCATTTTTTTAATCTTTCTGAAACCAGCAATGTGAAGGACTGTGCAGTACAAGAAGGAGTCCACCAGTGTCTGAAGCTGTGAGAGATGGCGTGGCGTTATTTGTAGCTACCTGTTGCTTGCTTTGGTGTCCGTTTCTAATTTCTCTTCTTCTTCTTGCTTGCTTACTAAACTTGTTAGGAGATTGGTTACATAACTGGTTTAAACATCAATAATAACAAATGAAAACCTCACCACCAGGGTTTAACGCATAAAATTTGAGAAGACAACATGTGAAAGCAAACTGAAGCACATTGTACCTGCTTTTTTACTACCTAATATTGTCTCTATGACCTTAAAACATCATGTCTATCCTCCTGCCTTGCTGAAAAAAAAAAACACACATTAACTTGTGTTGCTATTTTGATGCTGCTGTCCTGACATTCTTCAATGCACAGACCTGCTTATCAACATGCTGTTTAATGGCTCTGGATTTCAGCAGAGATTACTGGATTGCTAACCTCATCAAAGACATCAGCACCCCCCAGACTCTTTAACCTTGGAGACCTGACTCTCTTTTTCAGCAGTTTTTGTGGTGTGTGTGTGTGTGTGTGTGTGTGTGTGTGTGTGTGTGTGTGTGTGTGTGTGTGTGTGTGTGTGTGTGTGTGTGTGTGTGTGTGTGTGCGTGCGCGCGCGCGCGCGAGTGCATGCCCGCAGCCTAGCTCAGCAGACTACTATACGTTAATGTAAAATTAATCCTCTCTCCACGCAGTCTTGTACAAAGGTGCTCTCCTGTTGAAACATAAAGATTCTCTTCACTTAGATGCAGTGTGTTGCTCTTGCTTTAGCTCCATCATTGTAACTTAGTCTTGTTTCATATCCCTGGAACGATGGAGGACTGCTAAGCAATCGATGGCTTTGGATGTTGAACGTAATGTTGTTATTGGTTACGTGCATTGCCAGACTGTCCAAGGATGAGTCATTCCCCCATTTGACAAGCCTTTTTAAATGCGTGGAGAATATTTACAGAACTAATGAAATGCTGGCTTCAAATTATAATACAGTTTTTGCAGAAATATCTACCAATCAACCATTTGAACCCCAATCAATTTCTCGGGCATTGTTGCTCCTGTGACATTTTTATTCACTGTGGGCTCCTTTGTCACTGCAATATGAAGTCCTGCACTTCTATGAAAACAGCACAACCATGTCTTGAAGTACAGAAAACTCAAAACATCTTCATTCAGTGTGACACAGTTCAATGACATAAATAATAAAAAACAACCCAAAAAAATCCTTGCAGTCAACATGCGCAATGTTTTAAAAGTCAGAAATCAGATCAATATAAAGTTAAATATAAAGTTTCAAACTGACCTGAGATCAGATTAATATGAAGTTAAATATAAAGATTAAAACTGACCTGAGATCAGATCAATATAAAATTAAATACAGAGATTAAAACTGACCTGAGATCAGATTAATATAAAATTAAATATGAAGATTAAAACTGACCTGAGATCAGATCAATATAAAATTAAATATAGAGATTAAAACTGACCTGAGATCAGATCAATATAAAGTTATATATAATATTTAAAACTGACCTGAGATCAGATCAGTATAAAATTAGATATAGAGATTAAAACTGACCTGAGATCAGATCAATATCAAGTCATATATAATATTTAAAACTGACCTGAGATCAGATCAGTATAAAATTAGATATAGAGATTAAAACTGACCTGAGATCAGATCAATATCAAGTCATATATAATATTTAACACTGACCTGAGATCAGATCAATATGAAGTTACATATAAAGATTAAAACTGACCTGAGATCAGATCAGTATAAAATTAGATATAGAGATTAAAACTGACCTGAGATCAGATCAATATAAAATTAAATATAGAGATTACAACTGACCTTAGATCTGATCAATATGAAGTTAAATATAAAGATTAAAACTGACCTCAGATCAGATTAGTATAAAATTAGATATAGAGATTAAAACTGACCTGAGATCAGATCAATATAAAGTTAAATATAAAGATTAAAACTGACCTGAGATCAGATCAATATAAAGTTATATATAATATTTAAAACTGACCTGAGATCAGATCAATATAAAGTTAAATATAAAGATTAAAAGATTAAAACTGACCTGAGATCAGATCAATATAAAATTAAATATAGAGATTAAAACTGACCTGAGATCAGATCAATATGAAATTAAATATAAAGATTAAAACTGATCTGAGATCAGATCAGTCTAAAAGTAAATACAGAGATTAAAACTGACCTGAGATCAGATCAATATTGAGTTGAATATAATGTTTAAAACTGACCTGAGATCAGACCAATATGAAGTTAATTATAAAGATTAAAACTGACCTGAGATCAGATCAATACAAAATTAAATATAAAGATTAAAACTGACCTGAGGTCATATATATATATATATATATATATATACACACACATATATATATAGTCATGTAGAATAAAGTTAATTTGACAAATTGTCATAATTTTAATCTTAGAGAATCTGAATTATGACACCTGCAGTTAGTTTTCCCTCTGATAAATGATAGAAATTTGGCGTTTCTTTATTTTATTCTTTTTAAGGATAGAATGCCTCTCTACCCCCAGCAGATTTGGGGGTTTAGAGGGTTAAATAACAGTTTTCATTGCTTAGCCAAGATTTAGTTTCCACAAATATGTTAATTCAACTTTTAATACAGTGATTTTTTTTGAGTTCTTTGTCTTGTTATCTATAATAACATACATATTTGATATATTTGTTCATTGTACATGATCACACTCCGCTATATCTGTTCTTTGTTTTGATATTGCTATCAGAACAAATACAGACACTATACAGAATCAATCTGACCACTACCAGATGCATACTCTGACACGGGAGTCGGGGACAGGGGCCATGATTTATTAAAATGACATCTTTCACTTGTTCAGTTGTTTATTAAATATGAATAGTTCATCTCATGGCAGTTGGACATTTTTTGCATGAATTATAATGCACAAATTATTTATGATAAATGAAAATCCATGTTTAATTCAAAACAGTGGTGGTATAACACTACCAGTCACCACATTTCACTCTGTCTGCCTTTTCTGCAACTGCTTCCTATTTAGAAATGTAGAAAAATATCTAGCTAGATGGCATTTATTTGTTATTTTACCGGATCATATTTCAGTGGTGGCATTAAATGATGTTTTGTAATTATCTGTTACCGATACACGAATATCAATTAGACAAATTCAGACATGAAGAGGAGAAATAAATGTTTATTTGTAATAAATATGTATTTTTTAACACCTCTGCTTAGACTACCTTCAGCATCCTTAATAATATGAATACAGACGCTTTATGAGCTTCTTGGAACGCCCATAGACGTCACAATTATGTTCGCGTTCTGCTTGTTCAACAGGTGTTAGATAAATTGCTTCGACTGTCTATCTTACTGAGAGAATTAGCTGCACTTTACAAGGATAATGAACACTGTCGGTGTCAATGCAAGTAAGATATAATTTAAAGTTTGTTTCATTCTTTCTTTCTTCTGTCATCTGCTCTGTGAATGTGAGCAGAAAATTGAAAATCACCACTCAAAATCAGGTTTAAAAGGACATTTCTACATCTGCAACGCACTCTGCATCATCAGACATAAATGAGTTGAAATTCCATCATTGGGGCGAAAATAATATTTGAAGTTTATTGCTAATTGGCCAGTCATCTGTAAGCCACCAATATATTGTGCGTCCTTATTTTGGGGTCAGTATCTTGGTAAAGGAAGGTGTTTACTCGATGTGGGCGTTTGAGACTGCAGGATTTCATTGCGGTGTTCTGACACAGCCAGCCACTGTTTTAGCATTCAGGACACAGAGGGAGAGACAGAGAGAGGAGAAAGAGAGAGACCAAGCACCAGTGAAGAAGCAAGAGAGGAAGTAGAATGAGCCAAACAGGAACACAGAGATTTTTGAGGCTGAAGAAGAGACAGAGAGTCTCTTAGCATTCCAGCTCTGATGCCAAAACTTTCACTGAATCAAGGATGCCTTCTTCACTGAGGCTTCAATGGCAGCTCTGTCATTTACTTGTCTTCCTAAAATCTATTCACGCTGCAGGTGCGGCAAAAGAAAGAGATTTTTATAGGTGACTTGTACAGGTGCTGATGATTTGTCCTGATTTTAAGTATTTGCAAGTTAATCTGGGTTTTCTTTTTGCCCGAAGATATCTGCATTGTTTTGGGTTTTTCTTCTTGCTATCACTAAACAGTTTTTTTTGTTTTTTTCGAACAATGTTTCAGTCAGACCCATAAAAAATAAAACAGATTGTCCAGATGATGGCACTGTAAAAATATTTTATTGTTTAGTCTATATGAGGAAGATTTCTTTTTCTTTTTACAAATCTACTGCATAGCCATGATTATTTTCACTGAGAATGGCATTCAAATTCCATTTTTTATAGTTTTTCACATTAAATGGATCGAAATGGCTTGAATTTTTAAACATAGAAAACTGCTAGAAAACTCCCAGTGTTCGGCATGACGCACAAACAAATCTGGCGATGGGGCAGACATTCAAACTAGCCATATATGCATGTTTGGGATTAAGTGCATCAGACTACATTTGCTTAAGATCCAGAGAGTCTCCAACAGATCAGCCATGCAAAACAGTCTTTGTTGGTCTTTTTGTTCAAAAATCTCCAAAGGCCTGACTTGCTGCATTGCTTGACAATACATTTTATTTCCTAGTGCTACATTTTAGCTCTTCAGATTGCTCCTTTAAGTTACACAGTGCTTCTATTTGTGACCAGGAATTAGGGCTCATTCCCACATATAGAGATGTCTCTGAAATATCTGTGGCTGAAATACAGCGTTTTACAGCATATTTTTAACAGAGTAACATTTGGAAGAATATTGTTGTTTGCTCTCTAGCTGGTGGGGAGTTAGATGAGTGAATCTATTCCACTCTCATAGATCTCCTTTTAATATAAGGCTACCCCCAGCAGCCAGTTAGCTTAGCTTAGCACAAAGACGAAACGAGGAATCAGCTCATCTGACTGTCCAAAGGTACCAAAATCTGTTAGTACATCTATCGCAAACTAACTATTATGTCATGTTAGTTTGATACATATATATACCAAGAGTCAAAACTCCTACTTGCTGTTTATAGGGGGATGTATGATAGTTATTTCTCAGTTAGCAGCACATATGAGATAAGAAGAGATTCAAGATGATTGCTCCTTCTATTCAAGAAATAGTCCACTTAACCTTAAGTTTTTTGGCTGTAATTTCATTTGAAGCTTGAAAGACTTACTGAAAGCATACGGTTTCAATTGCAGCAGATGTTATCATTATTTTTCTGACAGATTTTTAAATCTTTTATTAGCGAACAGACATGATGATCTGATTGGTTTGGTGGATATTTACATTGACTTTTTTTTTTTTTTTTTTTTTAAACAAATTAGCCAAGTCAGTGTACTGTAATGACATTGGTCATTAATCAGTCTACACTTTAATTCTTCCCATTTGTTTATTTATCTTCTCTGATAGCAGGATGCGGTCATGAATAAATAAATGACTGCAAGCATTATTAGTAGGTTCTAATTGTGGGCTGCAAATTGATCCTCCTATAAAAAATGATAAGCAACGCTCACGTACTGACTGCCACACCTGTTACCATGGTAACATTAATATTAACATGACCTATGACGATCGCTTTTTGAACAGTTAACAAACAGCAGACAGCTTTATTAGTAGTTCAGCTTTTGAATTCTTGTTAAAATCACCGAATAACAATTGCAAAATGCTGCTTTTTTCCATTTGCTTTTGGATGACTTAAAACCAAACATATTTTCAAACCATCTGTACTTCAGGTGTCAGCTTTCTCACCAGCCGAAACAAATCACAATGTCTGGACAAAAGGGCCACGACACATTCAAACAGAATGCATCAGGTTAGATGTGAAGAAAACACTAATTTTTTAGTAGACTTTAGCTAAGCAGTATGAAGTACAGAAAACATCTCATTACACACTGTTCCTCCAGAGTCCTAATTCCCTTAATTCACTGCACTTCCCTTGATCTACCAGATTATGCTTCTTTATCACACCTCTAGTGACCTACGCTGTAATTTACTTTCTGATACCCTTCACAATAGAAAAGCCCACTGGGTAGTGGGTAGTCACTATATGTCCAGATACATTGTGCCATAGTTAGGATATGAAGGCAGTATTCATTTTCTTTTCTTTTTTTTTAATCAGATTTATTGGGGCTTTAGTTCAGGTCAGTGTGACAGCCTTCTTCAGCACAGTAGAGTTGTCATTGATGGCTCTTAAATATGGTAATGTAAAAAGACAGAGAAGTAAACTAACAGTAAATATTTCCTGGCTTCATCTGCAGAACAGTCGTAGTGCTGATTTCAGTTTCTCTTCATGTAGCAATGCAGCCCTGAGGAACTCTGCGGTGGAAAGTTCAGTCCTGCGATCTGACCTCAATCAGCTCAGATTAAAGCTGTGATCCGACGTCTGGCCCCCTGCGACCTGTTTCACGATGCAGCGTACCCCCAACTCTGTGCAGGCAGAAATTAGTCTGAGAACACAGCATTCACTCTTCACCACCACAGGAGTCAATGCAGTGCATCGCCTCTCATGTTTTTTGTAGTAGGATAGAATTGCATCACCATCTCTGCAGTGAGAAAAAAGTAAATGGTGGTGTTGTTTTGTTCGGGCCCATCACTGCTGAATTGAATTTCAACAGAAGCAGTGTTGAGAGCTGGCCTGCAACAGACACCTGTCTGTTTTTAATTTTAATTGAATGTCTGAAGTGACACACAGGAGAATTGAAGTGGGCCAGAGAAGGTACCACAAAGACCTAGAACATTCATAAGCCCATTTATCATCTCTCTGTCTCTGCTGACCTGACTAGAACTGGGTCCCTCCTCACTGTGTCTGACTCACAGTTTACTGAGAGCCTGTCCCACCTTCCTCTTTAAACAATAATAACACTGACTCACCAACCCAGACTTTATAGAAAAACCTGTACTAAATATTTTTACTTAACCTTTTACATTCAAACTGAACAGTGTCAGATACTTAGTGAGAAATCAGTGTTCCTTTCAGTGCAACATTTTATTACAAGGCTGGGAGCAAGTTTCTTTTATATAACTGTAGTTTATGTTCGTGTCCCACAAGATTGTCTTTTAATTCAGCTTCAGATGCTAAAAATTGAAATGATTATGTTATTATTATTGGACTAGACACTGGACTACAGATCCTAATTGCGTGTCCAATTGGTACAAAATGCTGAGACTTCACACAAATTCAGCCTAGTTACTGAAATGCAAATTGTCAGCTAAGATCTGACCGGCTTGGCGCTCATTTAAATCACAGCGACTTCAGAGCGTCTGTTGGCAGTGAGGATGCTGTGACACTAGTTCATCTGTACGTCGAGGCTTATTTAGCCTGCTGAGAGTGAGAGCCCGCTGTTCGTATTAGATTCTGTCTCTGGCAAAGTGGGGATGATTAGATAAAGTGTGTCTGGTGGAGTGGAGCACTTTTTCACTTTACAGTAGCAGTGCCTGTGAATGAGTGGAGAGAAGGACTTCACTTTCTGACAATAACACAGAAATGTCTGTCTGCAGGATTTTTACTGCATCTGGGAACCGAGGCCTCAATTACAGCCTTAATTAATCCATAGCAGTTTATATACTCTACCGTGCTACAATACAAGTTTACAATTTTTATGTTTTAGAGTTTAAAAGACGCTGTGCTGAATTTCTTACTGGCATTGTGAACAGAAATTACTCCATAAAGCTGATGCAGTGAGCGAGTTAAAGACAAAGCAGAGGAATTAAAGAGGAGCAGGTTGCAGAGGAGAAATACAATACAATATAATTCAATACAATGGCTCTCATTTTGAATTCCCTCCCTACTGTAGCGTCCCCTTTGCCTGCACTTCATTCTGTCATAACACAATAACTGAGCTCTGACGTCTTAAAAGGCATTGCAGGAGCATAGAGGTGCTTGAAGAGAAAATTGCAGCAGCTCACAGCGGCTGGAGTGAAATACCATTTTGTCTCACTCAAGATGGATTCCACAGTGAGATTTCAGAGGACCAGTACAGAATCAAAATGGAGAAGCCAGAAGGGAGGAGAGAAAAAAGGGAAAGAGGCAGTGTGTGGAGTGGACAGCTTTGGAGGAGATGTCTGAATTTTGTTTTTGCTGCTGCATGGTATTGTATAGTTCTCAAGGTTTTCACCTTTTCCAGACATGCTGTTATTTATTGGTCTTTTTCAAGCGTTTTGTGCGTCATATGCAATCCGCAACAAGAAGTGTTTAGTATTCACAATTAAACGAAGCATTTATGTATACGGATGTGCAGAAAAGCAGTAAAAATGTAGATAAACAGCAAAAGCAAGGATGAAATTCTTCTTTGGTTGTTGTTTATTTTGTATCTGGCCTCCTCGACCTGTGAGAAGATTTCCTCTCACCAATCGTCTTGCATAGTGGCATGCATGCATGGCTGCCGGCATCTCCACACACACACACGCACACACACACGCACACACACACACACACACACACGCATACAGAGTCTCAACCCTCCCTCCTTCTCTTTATAGATTCCACTTGCTAGTTGCCCATCTAACAGCCCTGTATGTAAACCCGTGAAACCCCTTCAGGACATCAAATCCGTGGAATCTGTTGTCGGTTCTATCTAGGTCAATGCTTACAATAGCTATGCAGTTTTGTTTTGCTTCTCCCGCCTCTCTCTGTATCCCCTGGTTTGCCTAACCCCACAAGGTTGACTTTTCTTTGCCTGTATAAACATCAAAAATGCACATAAAATGCAAGCATATTAAGCATGCTTTGCTTCTTTCATTCATATTAGTCTCCAGTGGAATATTAAAACAAGTAGGGGTTTGATGTTAACATTAGTGTATAATTTGATATTACATTTAGGTTATTTCTCATTAATTTTTTTTCTTACAGCTAATTGGTTTGGACTGTGGTGTTATTAAACAGTTCTGTCTGGTTACACTGTAACTCAACACGGCGCTGCAGCCGAGCAACATGAAATGTAGGAGAAAGGCTGCAATTATGGTGTGACATACAGTTGTTTTCTCTCTGATCTATAGGGGATGATGTTACGTGACCTAAGGGAGGTTGCATCTAATTTGTTAACCCACACAGAAAAGAAAAATCCCGTGCACCTACTGGCCCATGCATTTTTTATGGGATTCTGAAATGTCTATTTGGAAGGCCCTTTTGACCAAAAGCACAATAATAAATATTAAAATTCATCATTTCAGAAAGCTGTGCTAATTATTGCTTTTGTCTGGCTTGCTCTCGCCTTTTATTGTAGATTTCTAAAATACATCATACATGTTAACTCTCCGTTTTACACACGAAAACCCACAGCTTCCCTTGTTCAACTTAAATGAATTACCCATTTCTAATCTGCTTTAGCTGCTCCCACACAGCCCCACACAGTTTGCTCTACTTTTGGATAAATTGCTGATATGACTGCCTTCAGACATGGGGTGCAATCAAAATCAAATATGGAGAGAGAATATTTTGCAAATCTAAGCAGTCAAAAGCTCTCAGACAATAAAACCTCAATCAGAATCGCGCAGCACTCTAACAGTTGGGATGACTGAAGGTTTCTCTTCCTTTTAATAATCTTCACGCGGGTGTCTGCTCGCAGTCACGGTAATTGGATGTGCAATTTAATTTTTGGACTTTCCTAACAAACCATTTGCTGCCATTCATTCTTGTACAGTGTGAAAAACAACTTCCACATATATTAAGGGGCCGCATTTGCTTTTCCATCACAGTAAACACAAAGCCTCAATTTTACTTTAAGTTTAATCAATTTGTGGTTCAGTTTTTCATGTGAGCATGTGATGTTCAGTGTCTGTAAAATGACATAAAGGAAGACAAAGATTTCCAGGAAATAATTAGTCATGAAACACGTGGCTTTACAAACTCTCTCTATCTATAAATCTGCACTTCCAAGCCTTGTTGTTGACATCTATTTGGCTCAACAAGCAGGCAATTTAAAGCAAGCAAAATGAAGTGCTTCAGTGAATTCAGCCTGAAATAAAATCAGCCATAAATGCCAGTGTGCCTGTTCAGTTGTCAGCCATACAGCACATGAACAGGCCATGTCTGACAGAACTGGCAGCTTTGGGTCATCAACTGCTTCTTTTTTCCTCTCCACACTTTTCTTTTTCTGTCATTTTGGTAGAGGTTGATTTGTGCTTCATCAGTCAATGCAACTTTGCTCCACCACCCCTCATGTCTCTTTTTTGGATGTGTTTTTGAAGCTTAGCAGGGTTTGTATCTTGTGGACAATCCTCTGACATTCTGGTCATGAACTCTTCTTCAGAGTTTTTTCTTTACGAGGCAAGAACTTTCTGCTCATCTACAACAAACATTCTCCTCAGTCTACCCGTCTGTTACGTATTTTCCAGTTTTGTCGTGCAGATCTGCTTTTTAGTATTAACCCAACTGTTGATTTTGGGAAACTATCTGTGTTTGATGTCTCTTCTGATAGATCACCTCTTTGTTCCCCACATTTAGTTGTCAACTGTCTAATTACGTTATTAATATATTTGTGGATGTTTTTTGCTCCTGTCACATCTTAGTCACTGTGGGCACATTTGTGCAGTATGACAGTTATAATTCCAACAGTCATAAAGAATCTAAATTGAACTTCTTTTTATTTAACCAAAATTCTCTCTATATATTATAGAGATATTTTGCTCTTTGCATTTATTTTTTATTTGTACCATACTCATTTCCTATCTGCTTTGTGTAAACACAACCTTCAGTTTAGCCCAATAGAAAGTTCAACCAAAAGTCCCTGAATTTTTGTCATATGACAGGCAGAACCTGGTTGCTGAAAAGGCTTTGTTTTTCAAAGCTTTTTGAATGACACACTTATATCAGCATTTTAGGCTATATCTGGAAAATTTTCACTAGAACATGGGAAAGTTCAGATTTGATGATTGCTGTAGTTTTTACAAAATGGTGAAATTTTGGTGTTTTTAAGAAGATAACATGCCTTTCAAATCCGCTGGTAGGTTATGGGATTCAATTCTATTGAACAAACTTACTCAGAATACGGCTGATGCTTGACTAGCGAACAAAAACTGTCTAAATGGTTGTGGTGTGATTTTAAAATGTGGGGTTTTTCTTTATGTTTTCACTTTGTATTTTATATTTACACGCGGTGCACATCAGAAAGGAGAGTTGCTAAATAGATGATAACTCTTTAAAATATGCCTAAAAACTCTAATGTGTGCAACAGTATCTTAACCCTGTGATGCCAGCATACAATATTTTTCTTCTCACCTCTGTCAACACCTGTAGCTGTTTCTCTTCTGGCCCTAAAGGCATCCTATGCTGCTTCTGTCTTAGCAGGCCCACCACTGCACAGAGAAGACAATCTCCTGTAAATTGCTTTTTCAATCAGTTTTGACATCAGTCTGCTCCCATGGGAATGTGGGCATCCATGTGATGGCAGAGAGGAAGGTTTCTTTCCTTATGGATGTTGACAAGCCCACTCAGCCTGGTTTGATCTGTAGAATTAACATAATATTACCGTACTTCAGAAGTGGCTGTGACAGCCATAGAGGGATTGGCTTTCTATACAAGACATTGGCGCCAGTGAGGTTGCTGCAGCAGCACAAAGACAACACAATAAAAGCTGTTAAAGGTCAAAGACTCATATTACATGTAGATATGAATTTTCAACACAATTTGTGCACTGTATGTTTGTGTTCCACAGTAATTTACTTCATTAGTTCAAGGGTTTTTACAGTAGTTAGCTGTAGAAGTACCACTTAACAACAGATATTATGTAGCCATTGTTTACATGCATGAGACAAATGATTTCTTCCTTCATTTTGCTTCAGTAAACTCTGTTGAGTCATGCAGAATTAACACATAACTTCTAAAGGTTTTGTGTGCTGTGAGATTCAAACTTCGGCAGCGCCCCATGGAGAGAGAAATCCTTCAGTTGTGCAGGAGTGAATGAATTCTTTATACTGTAAATGTTGTTTTGATTCTACATAACAGCCACACAACTGCTGCCTCTCATGTATTTCCACTCGCTCTTCCTATCCGCTTCAGGACAAAGATATCTCATCACATCCACGGGAGCCTTGTATATTGTGGACGTCCTGCCTGAGGATGGGCTGAACAACTATCGCTGCACCACACGCCATCGCTACACCGGTGAGACTCGCCAGAGCAACAGTGCACGTCTCATCGTGTCAGGTCAGTACTGCATTAAGACTGGAATCAATTTAATTGCAAAGATGGTAAATTTGTCTTCGTCGCTACTTATAAATAGGCATGTGTATTTTGTGTGTTGTATGCTTTTGATTAGTCTACATCTCTACACAATGAATTATACATTACTTTTCCAGGCCAGGCAATAACAAGCAAACAAACACTGGAGTGTCAGTAGGTTCTTTTATAAATTGTGCCATAGTTCAATGAAAGGAAGTCAGCATGTGATAAAGAGATGGATAGAATAGAGCCGATCATGGTGATATCTCTGATTTAGTATTAGGAAACAATGAAATCCCTCCTGAAATTATAGGAGTACAGTCTGTTTCTGTCCTCTCTCCCACATAACAAAATATACAGTATATAGAACTGAATGTTGACCCCCAGAATCAATATTGGATTATACTGTCAAGCGCCTGGCAACGCTCACCACTAATTAACACTAAATTCTCTGCTCCTTCCAGACCCCACCAATGCTGAGCCAGGCATCTTGGACGGCTTTGACCACCGAGAGGTGATGATTAATCATCGGGTGGAGCTGCCCTGTAAAGCTTCAGGCTACCCTACGCCCAAATACCGCTGGCTGAAGGACAACAGCCCTTTGGAGCCTGACAGTCGCTTTCGCCAGACCGTCACAGGGTTGCTGATAGAGAGCACTCAGCCCAGCGACTCTGGAACATATGTCTGTGAAGTGTGGAACAGTTATGGCAACGCTGAGGTCATGGGGCGTCTGTACGTCAAACGTAAGTCTTTAAATAAGGATGGGCTCTTGTGTATTATAGTAGCAGAAGCTACTGTACTCCAGCACAAAGTCCTTGTTAACTGTCCCTGACATTTCTGATTGTGTTGAAGAATAGGCAGCTAGCATGACTTCATATAGGTGAATGGGACACTACGCATCAACGAATTTAAACAATGAACTTGGCTGAAAAACATTTCCAAAAGCAACTATCAGACAGATGCATATACATTTCCATCACCTCTGAAAAACCAGTGTATACAACACTGTATGCCTCTATGTGAGACAGAAGTGATCAACAATATTTGCCAACATTTTACTTCAACAAAACTAATGCACACCATTGAGTTTACTAAAAAGATTAGTAAGACCTTACTCTGTTTTCCAAAAGTAAATCTATCTTCAAACTGCTTGTTTTCCTCAAACAGTCAAAAACCCAGAGATGTACTGTATATTCACATTAAATTATAATATAAACATATCAAAATTGGTGACAATTATTTTCTGTTTGAACGATCAATCATTTCAACTCTATCCTGAAAAAAACTATTACATCCTTTTCCTCTGAAATCTTATGCAGTCATGCTGGTCAAATATAGTATAAACTTGCTTTTCTATCTTCCTATCACCTTTACCAAAGCTGTGCAAAAACATGTATGGAAAACTTATTTCCAAAACTACGTTTTTGTGATTTCTGTGTCTGCAGAGCCCTTGAAAGCAGTGGTCAGCCCTCGCAAGGTGAAAGGCAGCGTGGGTAGCAAGGTGTCTCTGTCCTGTAGCGTGAGCGGCTCAGATGAGTATGAGCTGTCATGGTATCGCAACGGAGAGATCATCTACCCCGGCAACAATGTTCGTTTCACTGGGCTGAACCGGGAGAACCTCATCATGGAGGGAATGTCGAAAAGCGATGGCGGAGCTTACCAGTGCTTTGCCAGGAAGGGCAAGATGTCTGCACAGGACTTTGTGCAGGTTATCCTTGAAGGTAAAATAGCTGCAGCATAAAGGCATCCATGCACACAAATGCTGACCAAAAGCTCCAGCGTAGCAGCTGTCTGTGCATAATCAGTGAGTTAGCAGAAACAGATTCAGGCCTTGAAGATCAATACAGGGTTTATGTGTTAATGGTATGCTGCTGTGACTCTCTGCCACTGCCAGTGTGATTGTCCCAGTCTTCACAAACACATACAAAAACACATGTACACACACTCTTTAATCCAATATCTTACCTTGGCAGCGTTGCTTAGGCAACTGTCTCCTGTGGCCATGGAAGCTGTAAAAAGAAGATATTGATAATCTATAATCATGTGGAATAGACATAGATTATCAGAGAGCAGCAGCAGGCAGACACAGACATTTCAAAAGCCAACCTCTCTGTGTCTGGGAGGAAAGCTCCTGGATCGTAATGAAAAGCATTGAATGGTGAAGTCCTGACAAAAAAATCTTTTTTTCTTTTTCCTTTTGCGGCCTTATAGTTATTTAGCAAAAAAGTTTTTTTTTTATGACAAAGACTTGTTTCCAACAATAAACATACCGTAGCATCTTCTCTTAGATACTCACAAACACTCTGGGTAAATAAAAACAGGATCGTTTCAAATGATAAATAAATTACTTTGATGACGTGATATGGCAGGACTTCATTACAGGCTGTGTGATCTGGCCACTGATCTTGCTACTATACGCACAATGAAAAGCTTTTTTAGTTTTCATGGCCTCAGGAAGTGTACACTGCATATGCATTATAAAGCCAGTGTATCAGATTACATGTGGTTCTCAGAGCTTTGTCTGTCTCTCCAAGCACCAAACCTTATCAAGAACAATGGGAAAAAATTCTGGCATTTCTTACGAATAGATTTGATCAATTTGCCTTGTGGTCCCTGCAGTCAATACTGCAAACTCACGGTTGTTGTGAGGTCAAAATAAAATAATTCACTGGATTTGTGTAGTGAAACATTTTCTTGCTCATTCAGGCTGTTTTTCTAGCTCTACCGCTTGTTGTTTTTGGTCTGGGAATTGTTTAAGCTTTCCTCCCTGTGCTCGCCCACACTTCCAGTCAGCCTGTTCACATATTCCTTCACTGCCAAAGTTAGATTAACTAAACAACACGATAACATGTAACTGATTATTTAACTGTGTCATAACTGAAACTACCAAATCCTAGAGACATAATAATAATGAGCTATTCTTAATTTAGGATATCTTTGTCATTCAAAGTACATAAAAGCACTTTAGGTAGGTGTATCTAGTGGTCTGAGATGCACAGTTCATAACTGCGATGTCACTGGTTTGAATCTTGAGATTGACCAGTGTTGTATTTGTTTTCCAAAAACCCCAAAAGTACATTATTAATTGCCATATCGTTCACTGTACCTGAATACCTGGTAAAAGTTATCATGAATGAAAGCTTTCTCACACATTTGTTTGATTTTGACTTCTGTTTTATTCACCACCGTGTTCCACCTCATCCCCAAATGCAGATGGCACTCCAAAAATCCTGTCGTCCTTCAGCGAGAAGGTGGTGAACCCCAACGAGCCCGTCTTCCTGGTCTGCAACGTCAAGGGCACGCCGCCTCCCAGGTGCAGCTGGTCACTGGACGACGACCCCGTCATCAAAGACAGCCACCACCACCTGGGCCACTACGAGACCCACGAGGGCCACGTGGTCAGCCAGCTCAATGTCACGCACACCCAGGTGCAAGACGGCGGGGTGTACCGGTGCACGTGTAGCAACTCGGCCGGGGTCGTGTACCACCAGGCTCGAATAAACGTAAGAGGTGCTTGTCAAATCAGCTCCTCCAAGAACAACAATACACATACCTGTCTGTGTCTTTGCAGTACATGAGCAGCGTCTGTTGTTTGGGTCTGACAGTTAGTTGCACTTTTTTTTTTAGGATTTTGTTGGTTTTTTTTGTTTTTGCTTTCATGTGTGCTCCAACTGATATGTTACTTTTTCTTTATGTTTGGATTTTCTCATCTTTGCTCAGGAATTTAGTCGTATCGTTAAATCTAAAATCACATTAGCATCTCCTTTAAGGTTGTGCTCTACTGAGGGATTTTGCTTTACTTTTTCGTTCCTTTTTACATGTTTTTATATTGCAGCTCCCTCTTTTTCTCTTCAGATTATTACTGTGCTCTTCCAACATGCCTGTATTTTTAGGTCAAATGAATTATCCTGGTTTGCTGCTCATGAGCGTATCTGGATATGGTTTGTAAATAGCCAGAAGAAAAATATATTTCTTCTGTTTGAATATATTTATCTGTGGTGTGCTTGTGTGTGTGACTGAGTGTTCATGTGTGTCTGCGTCTGCGTGTATTTACTCAAGCAGCCAATACAAGTCTTCACGATCAGATGTTAAAGCGATTACTCCGTTTCCATTTTATGAGACACAGAATGAGGCACAGAATGTATTACATTTTATGAGACGCACAATGTATTACAGCTGAGTTAAAAGTATCACTAGTGCAGTGTTATTTAAATGTTTTCCTTCAGATGTTTAGCACGCTTTAATCTGCTTGTCATTTCTCCGCCTTATACCTTGTGGTAAAGCAAACAACAAAACTTTAAACAGCAGTTTTCCTGCTTATCCAAGTCTTATGCAGGTACCATTTGCGAAGCTGAGGAGGGAAACCTTTTTTATGTTTAAATATATTCATATAGTTAGGGAGTCATGAGCCTATTTACAAAAACACCCAAAATAGAGCTGCTCTTGTGATTTAATGTTAGCACTGTTATCCTTTTAATGGTTTTATCAAGAATGCTTTCTCAATCTCGTCACTTTGTAGGCCGTGCCAGCATTCGTCCAATGAAAAACATCACAGCAATTGCTGGACGGGATGCCTTTGTTCACTGCCGTGTAATTGGTTACCCTTACTACTCCATAAAGTGGTACAAGAACTCTGCGCTGCTACCATTCAACCACCGACAGCGAGCGTTTGAGAACAACGGCACACTGAAGCTGACCAACGTGCAGCAGGTAGATGCTGGCGAGTATAACTGCAAAGTGATGGTCCAGCCCAACAAGATGGATTCCCAGAGCGTTCATGTTCGCGTGAGGGGTAAGTCCTGTTCAGTTGCAAAGTCGGTTTAGTTAAATGTGTTATACAGCCTTAAAGGATTATTGCTTGTTGTTTAAGTTCAATATTTAGCTTCAGCTGTTTCAAACACTGGAGGAAATGTTACGTGTCACTTTACAGGTAAACAATATGTTTATTATTTTATATACTAAAAATATATACTAGTATTCTGCTTTTTGATAAACAGTGCAGTTCTGTGACTGTTAGCAAGACATAGTCTGACTCACTGGATGTAGACGAGCCTTCCACTTTCCCCACACATTTCACATGGTTTTCTCATCCCTTTATCATATCTGCATGTAACCATTTGCAAAATCCCCTTTGCAAATGGAATCAACAATAACCTCTTACCTAGCAACCTATAGAAGATTGAAAAGTGTTGTACAAGATTTTGATTTTGCAGTAAGACCTGCTTCTTCAGGTAAATTGATCATTTTAATAACAGTGGTCACCCATTTGCATGCAAATATTCACCAAAACAATTCCCTGTCAACATTTTGCATGGGCACCATCGCTGCATTCTTGGCTTAGCACAGCCCAAGACGAATGTGATTGGTTTAAAGAACTGAAAACAAGCCAGAACATTATTACCCCCGATAGCAGACAATCATGAGGTGTAGGCAGACCATTCATCAGCGCTGACACATCTCTCTAGAGAGAGGTCTAGCTTTGTGAGACAAAGTTTTTGTTATTTTAAAGATGGAATAAGCAAACATTTTGTGAACTGTGCTTATTTTCTTTTTTGCTCAGACTTATATTGGAACATCAGTACCACTCTTGTATCACCAAGGGTATAGCCAGCAGTCTTTTAGCTAGCTCATTCAGTACTAACACACTCTGCCTACCAGCAACTCTAAAGCCCCCCAATGAATATTTCATACTTTGTTTAATCTGTTAAAAACCTGCATGTAAAAATAATATTTTAAAGCTACAGTATGCAGGGTTGGGACCAAAAAACAACCCACTCCTTCCCGTAAGGCACTTATTTAGATTCACTCCTTCCAAACACACAAATAAAACTGTCTGAGCACAGCTGGAGGACTGTTCCAAGAGAAGGAGAGCGTCAGTGGGGAGAGGGACGCAGCGCATTAACACTAACTCATATCTAAAAACACACAAATAGGCTACATCATAACATCTGCAAAGCCAATATCGGCAAACATTAGATAAATACCACCATCTTTGCTTACAGCAAAGCTACAATACAGACAATAAACATCGTTGTACATTTTGGTGAAAATGTAAAATGTGGTCACACTTCACCATTCTTGTTACCTAATCAAAAGCTTTAGCAATCTGTTGTTGAAGAGTTCAATGGCCGCACTGCCAGACTGAGTGCAAGTAGGCCTTGATCTCGTTAGACAGGCAGGTAGACCATCTGATCACCTAATGCAGGCTAAACGCAGAGATCGGACAGACTTTTTGCAGGCCTGTACCTGCCTCAGATACCATATTTTTCACTTTTAAAAAAATGAGTACACCTGATTTATTAGCTGTTTTTGAAGTGTAAATAACCTTTCAGCAAATATAACCAAAAAAAGGCTTCTGGAGTGATCTGCATACTCTAGCTTTAATCGTAAGCAGATTTTGCTGCCTTTGAACAGAGACAGCTAGCTATCTAGTCAAGCAAACCATTATAATATTATGTGTGTGGTGTTGTACTTCACATCCAACATTTAGTCAGGACCAATGTTTTTTTCTCAAAATGTTATAAAAACATACCTTTAAATTGTCTCAAGTTTGACATTGTGTGATATGGTGATAAACATTCAGTCATAATTTATAAAACTGAATTCAATAGAATGTTTAAATTGGAAAACAGCTCATTTTTCTTCCTCTCTCCACACACAGATGCAGGTATATAAATAGATCTCACCAGACCTCTAAATTAATCCACCTGATATTCCACAGTACATAAGTGTGGTTTATGAAGACAGTATGATTGCCGCTGATATTACAGCGCCGAGTGACTGATCTCCACTGAGATCTTACAACTGTAATAGGTAATACTGAAAAAGGCTGCCCCATTATGCCAGCATTTCCTTCCCTCAGTACAGTATGTTAGGTTGTTGTCACTATATTACACTTTCCCATGGAGCGAGGGAAACAGAGGGAGAAAGAAAGTGAGAAGGAAAGAGAGAGTGATGATATAAAGCAACACTTCCCAGTGGTGCTATAGTGAGCGAGTGCATTTGTTAATTTACTCCGCTCATGCTTAAAATGCGGAAGTGTCTTTGGGGATCCCAGGAGTCCATTATCTCCACTTTGTTGTGAATTAAATAAGCTGCTAAAGTGCTGCTTATTTCACTGTTATTTGAACTCACTGGACACTCACGCAGATGACTTGTGCGATGGCTGGAGATTTCTCAGAGAATTTATCACAGGCATTTTGAATAGATCTCATTGTATAACTGTGTGATTATATTATGCAGCCAAAGTGAATTTGTTTCTGGATTCAAGCTCAAGCGAGGGGCTTTGAGGACTCCTGTCAAACGCAAAGATACATCGCAAGGAATTTATTGATTACATTTTTGAAATAAATAAATGTAACTGTAATCAAGATTTGATTTTATACCAGTGGATAAAATGCTAGAGTACTAGCTAGACTGATTATATTTACAGATAAACAGAAAAATTCAGCTTCTCTTCGATTTCTTTTTCCAGCCAACCTGAATGAGTCACCTTAAAGTCATAGTTTTTTTTGTTCTGTTTCTGTCTGCTCCTGTAGCTTCTAATGTTTAAAGGACAAAATGTTCCAGTCTGAGAATGGCAGGGAATCATTGCAGAATGTTTTGCTATTCAGGTCTTTTATGTTCTTTCAGTGACCTCTTTAAAGAAAGATAGACGATTGTAGGATTAGACTGAAAAAAGGACACAGTCCCTGCCACAGAATCCAGGGAATTAAAATGGTCTTTGAAACTCTGGGCTGAAAATCACATTTGATCTTTATTTCTTCTGCTGCCTGCAGTCCCTCCCTACATTCAGCCTTTTGAGTTTCAACGGTTCACCATCGGTCAACGTGTCTTCATACCCTGCGTGGTCATGTCAGGCGACCGGCCCTTGGACATCACGTGGCAGAAAGATGGACGGCCAATCCCCGTCAGCCTAGGTGTGACCGTGGACAACATTGACTTTACCAGCTCCCTGCGTATCTCCAACCTAACACCTGACCACAACGGCAACTACACCTGCATCGCACGCAACGAGGCTGCTGCTGTGGAGCACCAGAGTCAGCTTATTGTTAGAGGTGAGGAAGCACAAAGAACCTTATCTGATGATCTGCTGTATATGCACAGGTCGTCATCTTAACCAATCCCTGAAGAAGTTAACTTCAGACTTTCGGACAGTTCTTTCTATCTGGTTGAAGGTAAACACAGCTAGCGTAGTGTTTGTCTGGTGTGAAAACCCACCAAACAGGTGCTCAATATTAAAGACACCCAAAATGTTATGTATCACTGTCAGCTGTTGCTGATTTGTTTGTGTCTATGTGCAGTTCCTCCTCAGTTTGTGGTTCAGCCTGAGGATCAAGATGGGATCTATGGGAAAACTGTGACTCTTAACTGCTCTGCTGAAGGCTATCCCCCTCCCACCATCGTTTGGGAACACTCCAAAGGTACGTTAAACACAGTATAAATAAACCGTACTGTACTCTCTTTTTGTTCTAACAGTGACACACACGTGAAAATGGTCATTTCTGTTGCCCTCAAAACACGGAGAGATGATTTTACATGTGAGTGGGTTCCATTTGTTCACCCACATCCAGTGCATACGCGTGTGAATGTACAAACACACAGCCATCTGCACTGCGGATATGGGCTGGGGGCTTGCAAGGTCTCCACCTGCATCATTAGAAAGTCATCAGAGAGAGATGGAGACAGACAGGCAGACAGACAGACAGGCACACAGGGACAGACAGACAGATTGACAGACAGGAAGGCAGCAGGTGAGTTCAGCCACTTGAGCAGGGCAGATGAAGAGGGGCCCCAGATGTTTGCTCCATCATCCATATAACCAGGGATGAAAGCTTCACCAACAGATGGACAACAACCAATGAGAAGTGTGTGTCTGTGTGTATGTGTGTCTGTGTGTGCGTGTATGTGTGTGTGTGTGTGTGTGCGTTTGTGTGCTCGGCCCCATGATCAAAGGAATGAAAGAATCAGATCTGTTTTTCACCCTTTGATGGGATTTGTGTGTGCGCGTGAGCGTGTGTGTGTGTGCATGTGAGACAAGCCGGCCTCATGCCTGATTAGCACTGTCTGACCAGTGCTGATCAGTATGTATGGAGAGATCAGGCTGAGCAGCATGTGTGTCTACTCACTTGTGGTGTTTGAAACAAGCTTTACCAATCCTGAGGGAAGTAACACAAGGTTCATTTAACCAGCCGGCAGGTTCGTTTTATGGTTTTGGGGCCTTTGTCACATATATTTACCTCAGTTTTTCACACCCCTCCTGCAGCTCTATGATATGTTGTTGCACAGGATATCAGTCAGAGCAAAGGGGAAATGAAAATCACCTCAGAAAAAATGTGGCTTGGGAAGCTAATGTCTAATTTGTTGTAAGCCAGAGTACAGATTGTCCAGAGAATAGCTGTCTGGCATGCTTTTACTGCAACAGAAGTAGCTAAGAGCCAGATGAGTGTCTCTGGGAGATATGGAACAGTAAGTAAAGGTCAACTGCTATTAGCATAATGACTAGCACTATATGGATATGCAAAATCCATAATTCAAGGAAGAACACATCTACCTCCCTCCCTCTCACTCTCATTCAGAGCCAGGGGAGCAGGAACAAAGTCACCACTTGACCCTTTGCTAGCCACGGCCACTTGACTGCATTTTAATTAAAAAGCAAAAACCCACAGCTCCCTAAATGGTCTAATCTGTGCACGCTAACTTTAACACAAGCTAATGCAACGTCTGGCTCAGTTCACTTGTGTTTAATACCACATGAGCAAGGTGGAATATGATGCTTTCATCACTTTTAGAGCAGACTGCTCTGAAGACATTAGTCTTGTAATTCAGTGTCAGTGACATTTCCTGCAGATCTAAAGCTGACATTGCAGAATGAGATACTGTATTTTTTTAACAATAAAAGAGGGATGATTACATCATTTTCTATTAAAAAATATAGAGATTAATTACACACGGGTGGCAGGCTAGAATATGTCGAAGATGTCAAGTCCAATTATTTTAACATCCTTCATAGGTGGATTACAAATGTCAGTCATAGAGGACTTGTGAGAATTGAGAACAGTGCAAATCTTGTTCTCAAAGCAGACAAATCCATGCTTTTCAGATTTGTCTGCCTTCACTTACATTACACTGAAATGTGTTTTTAAGGTCATTTATGCGTGTGTTCTTTCGGATCTAGTAATTTAGCAAACATACATTAAATGCAAAGATTAAATCCAGACACAGACACAAAGAGTCAGAAAATCCTCATCTAACTTCAGTGGGCATCTCTAAATCTCACTGTGTTCAAGGCCAGCTGCAATACAAGGCTTTTCTCTGCTCTCCTTCTGCCTGTTGTTCCTCAGCACCAATCTGCCATCTTGTTAAACATGAGCATTATGTCTGTTCTGATTGCATCACAGCAGCAGCTCGGCCTGCTCAGCAGCTGTTTGGCGATTTAAGGATTTAGGCCCGGTGTTAAGAAACATGTTTACAATCCTTCCCAAATCTGACAGGCTTTGTCATCAAATCTGTAAACACAGACGCATGGTCAAATGAATGTGCATGCACACACACACTCTAGGTCATCTTACTATAAAGTATTGTATACTGTTTTAGCTTCATGTGTATTTTTCACCACCAGATTTTTCACCATCCAAAAAAAGACACAGACATGTACAATGTGAGCAGTTTAAGTGTTTGTTTTCTTATTTTTTACAACAACTCTGCATCTTCCTTTGTCCTTTTGTCCTCCTATTTGTGCTAGGTGCGGGCGTCCCCCAGTTTCAGCCCATCCTTCTGAACAGCGGCTCTCGTATCCAGCTGCTGAGCAACGGTTCACTGCTTATCAAACAT
The DNA here is from genome assembly GCF_022539595.1 of Amphiprion ocellaris. Lineage (NCBI taxonomy): Eukaryota > Metazoa > Chordata > Actinopteri > Pomacentridae > Amphiprion > Amphiprion ocellaris. The sequence goes on from NC_072772.1 coordinate 13,566,353, forward strand.
GTGCTGGAGGATGACAGCGGCTTCTACCTGTGTAAGGTCAGCAACGACGTGGGAGCTGATGTCAGCAAGTCCATGTACCTCACCGTCAAAAGTAAGAGCCCGTCTATCGATAACAGCTTACAGGCAATGTGCGCAATCACAGATGATTCCTAATACATCCAGTAGACAAGCTGAGCACCGTGCAGACTTTGACCGAACTGAGTCTAAGAGTGATAGTTTTTGACTATAATACGTCCAAAATAACATCTCGCCTCATCTCGCCCAAACAGTGTGTGATATGGGGTCATTTTGAAAACACATCAGCAGTAATTATTCATATAAAACATTTTATTAGTGAAAGTAACAAGAAACAGGTCCCTCTCCAGATCAGTATTCTGTTAAAATAGTGGAGGCTTACAACTATCACCACAGAAACTCTAAAGAACCAGGAGTTGTTGAACATTTTCCTGTATAAATCTATTGCATGAAGAGAACTGCATCCTTCCTTTAGACCTTCGTCACATTCTTCTACCAAATACATATAAATATGCTTCTGTTTTGGTGCATGTGTGTTCCCTTTGCTCTCCTCAGTGATTAGTATGTTAATGTCCATGAATACAGGTCTCCTGCCTCCACTGAGCGTTAGTATGTAGCTCCCCTATAGAGCAAGGAGTGGCTCCTTATTTTCATGGTGCTTAGATGCGAGTGGGGCTTATTTTCCCTTTGCTACAGTTATCAAACTGGAGCACGAGGTTCCCCACTGATGGGCAGCCCTCTTTCTGCCTCTGTCTGCTCTCTATCTCTTTTTCTTCCTTTCCTCACGAGTCCATAGTCTGATATAGGTACAAGAAAAAGCCTACAGTTTTCCTCAGAATTATTAGTTGGTCTGAATGGATAGAGGATAGGTGTTGAAAATATTCTGTATCTAACCTCGACCTCTGACCTCTCTGTGGAAGGACAGCCAAAGAAAATAACTTGTGTAGAACACGCTTCTTCTGGCTAAATCTGTATTTCTTTGTCAGTAATATCGGCTGGCATGTCACGGATATTCATGTGTCACTGTAATTAAGCCTCGCAGTGTACAAGGCTGAGAAGCTGTCAGTGCAGCAGCAGCAGACTCATAGACGAACACACTCTGTGTTTTCATAGGTCAGTTTGCTGACTGTGGCACCCAGTTGCTATGCAGCAAGTTGACCTATGGCTGTACTAACCTTTTTTCTTCCATTTTCTACCACGCAGAGAGCAAACACTGTGGCTGCAGCTACAGTAGGCTCAATCCTCAGTAGCATATCAAACTCCAAACATTGATTTTTAAGAAATATATTTAAACGACAGAAAATTGCAAGTGAACAAGTTCTTGTGGCATACAGGATGTTTTAACTTATATCTGAAAAATGTAGATAATAAATTGGACCTGCATTTGTTCATGATGTGCTTGTGCAGTATTTCTTGGACTCCATTATACCAATATGCGCCCTTCAGGGTCAAAGAGAAAGCTAAACAGGTTAGACTGAGATGATATAGCTCAGTAATCTAATCAGGACTGTTAGTGCATTGAACTATAGTGCAGATCTTCTCTTTTTCTCTCCTCCCTGACCTTTTTGTTTTGGGTCTTTTAGTCCTTTTGTGAGGTCATCTTGCGATGACAGGAGTCCACTGAGAGAATATGCAGCAGCTGGAGGAGTGTTAGTGTTTTTCTGGGTGACTAAACACCCGTCATCTCCATCTTTACCTACTCCATGTCAGGTTGCTGTGCAGGTTGCTGTGTGTTGTACATGGTGTGCTATAGAAAGGGACAGTAATAGCATTGCACATGCGTCAGTACTGCAGGAGTTTATGGGCCCAATCAAACCTGTGGTTGTGACCTTCTCTCTGTTAGTGACTGTACATGCAGTTTACACACATGTAAAGCAGATGAGATGGATATTGAAGTGTGTTTTCCTCACTCTGCTCCATTGAATTGACACCAATCACAGTTTGATCCACTCTGCTGAGACCCATCTGCCATTGAACATATATGTGTGTGTGTTCGGAGGAGATGAACAATAAATAATAAATGCCTACGGGACATGATAGAAAGAACAGTGGTTTGTTTATGTAGTTCTATTGGTATGCATTTTGCAGCGATGTGGAAAATGAGTGTCTGTGAGAAGTAAACAGAAATTGCATGCAGAGTTGGAGTTTCACTGGTCTTTATAGTGAGTTGTATCATCCACCACAGTACTGAGAGAATATGTGTGTGTCTGTGTGTGTGAGGGTTGACCCGTCAGATGCACTCTGCTGTTGCTCCAGGCTACAGTTTCATGTTGTTCTCGCCTCTATCAAAGGGAATTTTGACAACTTCTGTGCTGAATAATGTACGCTTACTTCTCATAACTAGCAGTTTCATTAACATGAACTGTAGTGGTAACAGCGTCTTTACAGCTTCTATCATTTATATACAAGCATGTCCGTTCTCTTAAAAATGAATTTACATATTTTCTAGTAATTTAATGGAAATTAATTATAAGTTGTCACTTTTCATTCCATTTTTTTTCTCACCACAAGTTGAACATGATTGTGTACAAAGCGAGCAAAGTAGGACAGTAAATGTTTTTTCAGCTGCAGTTAATTGCTTGCTTTGTGTATAAGATACACACTAACCACATGCAGCATCTATTCTTACTGCAGCTATTATTTTTACTGTGTAATTGTTGAATAGCTTCAACACACCTGCACCAAACCTCCACTTCAGACCCCATGATTCCCTTTAGGAAACATGCAGGCATACAAAAGTCATTTTAAATGCCAGTTCAAGCAATCCAGACGGTATCGCCAGGAGCTTGGAAATTAATTTCTGCAAAACAGGTCAAAATTAAAGAGACAGCTAAATTTTATCAACTGTTTACCATCAACCTACATAGAATTATTGAGTTCAATAGACTGTGACCTGTCCAGGTTGTGTCCTGCAGGTAATGGACTGTTATGGATTTGACTTGTACTGAATGCAGAATTGTTAACATGTTTATTGTACGTTGCTATATGCGATTATAGTTACTTGCCACAATATAAAATGTGAAATATATTTTTTGCTATTTTTTTGCTTCTGCTGTCTGCTGCCTCCGCGACCCGACCCTGGATAAGCGGATGGATGGATGGATGGATGGATGGATGGATGGATGGATGGATGGATGGATGGATGGATTTTTTGATATTTCATACAGTCAATATATATAGTATTCCCTTTACTACTATGTTGCTTTAATGTCTAATAGTGGTGGATTTTTAATGCTGATATACCAGCATCTTGTGTCACAATCGAGAGATAAAAAAAAATACATGAATCTATGGTTTACATAAGCATTGTAGTATTTTTTAAATTCAGAATCCCCTAGCTTTTGTATAGAGTGGGACATTTTACAGCTGTCATTGCACCATGGCAGATAAACTATTCAGATATACATTTAATGGAGACATTATTTCTAAACGTTTTCAAGCGTATTTCTGCTCTTTCTTGTTATTTATTTGCCGACATACTGTTTGTACTGATGCCAGTAGTGTGTGTCTGCAAACTAATATCAGCTAATATATCAGTTTAGCCAATTTATCAGCCTAACTCTGGTAAATAATAATAATGAAAAGCTGGCATCAAGTCAAATCAAATGTGGGCACAGTTGTCTTTGTACGCTCTGTACATTCACTTCTGAATAATATTCTTGCAGTGTCATTTAAAACCTTCTAAGTCCTTTGTGATTCAGTTAGCATTGATATGTCATCTTCACAGTTGGAATAGTTCATATTACAGGAAACAGTGATATGTTCTTTGAGCCTATGATATTACTTTTGTGCTGCTCTTCCTCTGCTGCCATTGGCTGCTTAGTCATTATATGCTGGCTCAGCCACATGTTTGTCACTCATCAACAGATCACATTTCGCATTTTAAACCCCAAAACGTACTCATACACTCAAGATGCTTTCTATAAAAGTGTACTTAGTCGCATGAGTGGTTTGAAAAAGGGAGACCATTACTGTACTCATATTCACTAGCACCATTATGTCCATAGTTAAGTGTTTGGGTGTGCGCTTGTGTATAATTACACATTTCTTGTTATTTTTTTATACGCACATTAGTTTTTTATACATATTGAAAGCAAATTTTATTTCATCTGTGTTTGTGTATCCATGCATGATGCGTTGTGTGCACTCTGCTTGCATGCAGGGTGTGCAGTTGTGTGATGTGTGTGTGGTGTGTGTGTGTTGAGACGTTAGAACTCTTGAGTGCATTTCTGCCTCATTTAAATCCGTCAATACCTCAATTAGAAGGCGACGTGGGGCTCAAGGGAAGAGCAGTCTGCATGTTTCTCTGCTTTATTTGCACTCTCCGTCTGTCTTTGTTTCTCACACATCCAGCAATGAGAGAAAGATTAAAAAGATAAATAACACATTATTTGTTTCACTTTAAACCCTTGTTCATTTGCTGGCAGCTGTTTGTGCCATCCAAGTGTCTAAATCTGCTATTACTGCCAACAAAGCATATATTTATTTGCCATTTTAGATCAGTTTTTAGCTTCACTGAATCACAGCGCTAACAAAACTGTTGAAATCTAACGATTATCGAATAAAACATCATATTTTAAAGTCTTTATATTTCATGTTGGTAGTACTCTTAATAAATCAGAACATCAGAATCCTGTTACGTGTCAGTTGTACTTGTATAATACCAAAGTTTTAGTTTATGAAATGTCACATAAAAACCGAAAAATTCTCATCATGTACAATTTACCATTCTAGATCTTTTTAAAAGTGAATTTTTCTCAACTGAACTCTCTCTCTTCACTGAACCTCTTCTCCAAGAATGAAATTATTGTGGCAGCAACTGTTTTTGAATTTTTTTCCAGTAAAAAGAGCTCATATCGTGGTGTCTGTTTAATTACCCTCACCTCAACCAAAAATAACAGTGCGCAAGTGAATATTCAACAGTGTGTTTGTCTGATTATACTTAAGCTGCAACATCCTGTGCTGTGTAGCTTGCATGCAGCTTTAGGCTAAATCTTTTCGTCTGAGTATGTACCAAAGTAAAAGTATGTACCAACTACTTTTTACGGATTTCACATGTTAAGACAAGTCACATAGAAACATGGAAACAGCCAGCTAGAAATAGGAAACTGCTTCGTTTTCAAGACCACTGCACATAATACATAGTTTGTAAAATTACAAAAGGAAATATTCTAAATTTGCCACAGTTATCATTGTAAAATATTGACAAACTTTAAAAATGTTGGTGTTTTTGCTTGAAATGTGACTGGAACTATTAAAGGACCTGTGTGTAGGATTTACTGGCATCTAGTGGTGATGTTACAGAATGCAACCAACCGAGTACCCCTCCCAGGTGTGTAGGAGAACCTATGGTGACTGCCGCCTTAAGGTAAAAACACAAAAGATCATTTCTGGACTCGAGGTTTGAGTTTTCTGTTCTGGGCTACTGCAGAAATACAGCAGTGCAACATGGAGAGCTCTGTAGAAAAAAAAAGCTCCCTGTGTAGATATTAAGGGTCATTCTAAGCTAATGAAAACACTATGATTGTTAGTGTTCACATGATTATATGCTAATGAAAACATAATTCTGAAAAGTTTATTGCATTTCTGCTAATACATTCCCCTAAATCCCAAACCCTGGTTCTTTAATCACCCGTCAAATAGTTGTTTGGGTCATAATTGTCTCTGAGATGCAATGACAATTTCACCACCAAAGTAAGTTTGTCACTAATTTCAAAAGTGCCAGTTTTTGTACAAAGGATGTTGTGTGAAGCTGTAGTTGTTTTAAACAGTGCTTGTGGTTTTATTATACAGCATTTATCTTTGTAGGAGTGATTCCTCCTCCACACAGCTCACTGACAGGAAGTCAGACACAATGAGAGGAACCTGACAATGTGGTCAAAGGATCTGAAAGGGTTCACCTCTTTGTATTTTTGTCTTTTATCCTTAACCCCTCTATACCTCCCTCTCTTCCTTTCTGCACTTTGCTGTCTTTGTTCCCTCTCTTTCCCTCCCCTCTCTACCCCTTCAGCTCTCCCTTTCTCCCTTGTCTCCCCTCTTCCCACTCGCACTTTCTCCTTTGCCCGTCCGTGTTTTATTACCAGGCCCCTGTAATATTGCTGGATATTAAAAAATATACATCAACTGAGCAATTACAGGCTATCAAAAAGAATAGGTTTAGCCCGGGGCCCTGCAAGTGCTGCACGGTAGATGCATAGAGATGAGATGAGGAGGAAGCGAGTGAGAAGCCTTACCTTAGCTCGGGCCACTGAAGCACAACCGAGATCAGTGAAGATTGTAGGACATTTTCGGCACCGGATTGTACTTCACATGTTTCATTCACACATCTACACACAAATACAAGGTCAAAGAACAGCTGAAATATCTCCAAGTGCACCGAGATGCATTCGTATATCCATATTCATATACAGGAACATACTGTACACACACCTACGCAGACAAGCGTGTGCTCATACATACAAATATAAATGATGAATATTGTGGTGCGCTGTAGGATTTCCCACAGAAGCATTAAAACACACATGCACACACACAGACAGTCTTTTCTTCTGTCATTGTGTGCCCTTTCTAGAATTCTTTCAATGAGCAAACATGTTCCTCGCTGATGTTAACTTCCTCTGCCAAAGCCTCAGATTTAGATGGAGAAAATAGGCCCTGTTAAGGAGCAATAACATTTAGAGAAGGGGCTGAGGAGACTCTGTTAATAGGACTCACTTAAAATTCATAGTTGCTATGCAAAATAAATCAGCGGTTTCCTGCACGGGGGCAGTGGGTAAGGGAATGATGGTGCACGGAGCGAGGAAGAGGGAGGGGCTGCAAGTGAATAAGAGATGAGGTTTAAACGTTGGCGGTCCCAAGTCTGACACACACAAAAGCCCACAGACCTACGTGCACATCCATGCACGCACACACAAACATATGCATGTAGCACCCCTTTTTTGATTTTCGTTGGCAGCTTCAAAGAAGGAACTGTACTGTGAGAAGAAAGACAGAACCGTGTTGAAGGAGTCTGTGTGTGTGTGTGTGTGTGTTTATGTTACTGTACGTGGTGTATGTGTTTGAATGTGTGTGTGCTCGTTAACTCACTAGATTTGAATTTACAGCTTACAAACTAAAGACCAAGTAATATAGTGCTACGGCTGATATTATTGTTAGATATTAACTTATCGCAGCTATACTGGAGTCAGTGTACGCACATTTTACAGACCGATTTAAGGTAATTTAACAACATTGTTGCCATTGAATAGTTTTCTGCTAGATTGCAAGTTGTCTTAGCTATGCTACTGGTTGGTCTATTGGTTGGCAGGTTGGTCACCTACTTTTGTGATAGTGGGGAAGAACATTTGTAGTTTTCACTGAAATGTTTCTACCACTATTGGATTGATTGCCCCGACACTTGGCATACACATACACACATCCCTCAGTGCAAATTGGAGCAAACTTGGTAACACCTTAACGTTAAATCTAGTGGCGTCATCAACATTTTTCATTTGTCCAACACTTTGATCATGTAGCTGTAAAATCTAAAGACATTCAAACTGGTTGCACATTGGTGAATGTTGTGTCTGGTGCCAGTTTGAAAATGTTAGCAAAATACCCTGCTTTATACCTGCTAAACGTCAATATTTTAACATTGATATCATTAGCACACTAACAAGCTCATGCTACCGTTTAGCTCACAGAAAAGCCTGACATATTTGAAATTGGTATGGCTGTAGTATGTGTCCGATGTAGTTACATATATATGCAACGCTGAATGATAAATAACCGCTGAGAAGAACACAATCTGCAGCATTTGTCAGCCTGAGTGAGGTTTAACACATCAGGGTATTTCAAACGCCATCAGGCAAATTGCCATTCACACAAGTACAGTATAATAAATGATTAATTATAATTTCAAGTGCTTTAATTGACTTGTGATTGTCTAACCTTCCTGGCATTCCAAGTGCAATCAAGCCGTACCAGACCAGAGCCTGTTTGAAGGCAAAACAAATGATTGCAAAGTTATCTACAAATGCTGTTTGACCTAGGGGAATACTGTGTGTGTGGGGAGGCTTGTGTCTATTTCTACACTGTGCTTTCTGTTGTGTTTTTGGGTCGTTGCTTCTGTTCTAGTTTGTGTACATGCGTCCCCTATTTTATTTATTTTTTTCCTCGTCAGTGTGTACAGATAGATATTGTGCATGTGTGCAAGGCCAGCATCTCTCTATTTGTCTTTATCTTTTTGCATTTCTGAATGTGAATGGGTGTGTGCGCCTTTATTCTTGCACGTCTGTGTATGTTTGAAAGCGTGTGTGCATGTGTGAGACAACAGCACGGCCAGCGGACTTGTCTGCTGTGTATGAATAATCAAAGTGGTTTCTCTCATCATTAAATCATCGCTGTCCTGGTGGGAGCCTGAGGAGGGAGATGGAGTGAGAGAGTGAAGGAGAGAGCGAGGGATCATAGTTAGCGCTGCAGGGGTACATGCTCGCTCTCTCTCCTCCATCGTGTACTGTGGCTGAGATGTGTCATGAGCATGAGTCTTTTCTGCTCTCTGTGCTCGCCCACTTAGCTCCCCCAGACACAGCCGCTCGCATACGCACACATTCATACATATGCACGCCCAGTAAAACGCTCATGCACACAGACACTTTATTCAGGAGTGTACAGACATTCGCACCCTGACTCAAGCACACATGTTGCAGGCCTGCGACCACTGCTGCACAGGTATCTGCCACATGTAGCTGCCATTGCTGTTCCATTCAGTGACACAGTGTTCACTGCTGCATGTTTACTCTGCAGATGCCATATAAACAAATATCATATTCTAAGGAGTGGTCTGTGTAACGTAGAACAAGGCAGAAAAACAGCAACAATTTTGGTAGCTAATTGACTGTCTAAACATCCTCAAGTCAATAACTTTATATCAGCATTGGCCAACTTTGCTATATGTAGGCTATTGTGATGGAAACAGACTATATATAAAGATGGACGAACCTTCTGTGACGTCACTCATAGCTTTCATGAAGAGCAGTTTGGTGGCTCCAGCTGTTGCCTTCTTGACTCTTTCTAACTCTTTGCTAATCCATGGGCCATGCAAACATCTCTAGGTGATAGGCTAGACGGTTCCCCTCCTGTCACTCAAAGCAACCACGCCCCATAAGTATGCATAGCTTTAAGTCTTTGTACAATTTAAACATGTGACTTGTATAAAGTCACCCCACCCTGTAGTAATTAGCTGTAGAGATCAAAACTCTTAATCTTTCCAGGCTGTAAACATCAACTCACTATTTCGCATAGAATTATTAAGACTGCAGTCACCTTTGTAGCATCTTTCAGCTCATTTTGGTTACAACCCACATGCACATTAATCAATTAGCCAGAGAGCATAGTGGGGATTGTAAGGGATAGACATTTTTCTAAATGTTTGCTGAAAATCAAACTTGATCCAAAAAGAGCCTGAATATCAGGCTCATATTCAACAGAAATGAATGCCTTTGTTGGTCTGTACCTGCAAGATGTATGTATAAGCTACTGTTTACTTTCCACTATGTTCTATTGTCTAATTAAAAAAAAAAAAAAAAAAAACTTTAATGAGCCCGTATAATACTTTTTGGAGGTTCAATTTTCTTTAGTATGTTATAGGTTTCATTGGGCCATCTGACCAATCGAGGCAGACTGTGCTTTTTGGAGTGGAGCCTTAAAGAGATGGGAGCTAAAACTGAGCTTTTTAAAAGAAAGAGATGCTACAACAATGTACAATATGAGAAAAATAAAATGTTTTTAACATAAAAGCAAGTAATTATATTCTAGTAGATGCCAAAATATAATATATAACCTGTAGTTGTGTGTAATATGGGCACTTTAAATTATTGAAATAGAATAAAATAAGAGAAATAATATAAAACCCTGTTGCTGTAGCGGCCTCGTAATTTCACTTTATTCTGCCTTGTAAGGAGAACATTATTGCATTTGTTGATATTGAAATATGTGTTCCAAAACTGGCTGCTTTTGAGAGTGTTTAATTTTCTGACCATCTGAAATTGCATCTATTCTGCTTCTTTAGTTTCATTGTACAATAAATGGCTTTCTACCCAAAACAAATAACAGAAGTGCAGTGGGACACTGCATCAACTTTAAAGGTTTACAATAGTTGCAATTCTTGCATGAAGCTTTGAAAGGATTTCAGTGATAATTTTCACTGACAAATTTGGATGGACTTTGACTCACTCAGATTGTCTGAAGATTAAAAGTCATATACATCTAGAAGCAATCAGGTCATTCGAATTGTTTTGCCCACGTTACAAGATATGTATTAATGACTGAGATAAAGTTCATATTGGTGAAGATTAGGATGTTCATTCAATCTGCACAGACTGCTGAAGTTATTATAGCGTAATCCAGTTCAGGAGTTTCACACCTTAGGGATCCTTATAGCGTGAATAGCATCTGAAAGTCTCTCAGTGTTACGATCAGGAGACAGCTTCATGCAAGTAGAGAGAAAAGACAGAATGACAGAAAGTGTGAGTATGAGAACAGTGTGAGTGTGGGTGAGAGACATTTGCAACAGATACTCATTCTGCAGAGCGACACACACTCACACACAGGCTAGATGTGTTGCTAATGAGCCTGGTGTGCGGTTACGGCGCACAGCCAGACCGGCTCCACACTCAGACCGATGGGAGTTCAGTCAGGAGTCACCGCTTTTTTCTCCATTCCTCTGCCTCATCTTCAGAAAGCAGCACGTTAGTGTTCGCTGTCGTTATCAAAGCAGGTGCAGGCTTACCTGAAGGGCTCCTTTTCAGTCTCTAAGTATTGCAGGAGACAGCTAGACTCAAACATGAGTTCATGATGGTCCCTGGAGGGTTTAAGTGGTTGTCATAATTGTCGGAGAAAAAGAGAAACAGAGTTTTCTCAGCGTAAGACAAGAAATACCATACGATGTGCTGTGTTTTACAAAATTAGATTTTGGGGAAAAGAATGTGCCAATTATACTAAAACATATGGCAATGTGAAAGAACTTATTTCCAAAGTGATTCTTCTTCTTTAATAGCACATATGTGTTTAACATGCTTGATAACTATATTTTAAGTAATGTCATTTTCTTTTCATTTTCACTCATTCTCACCTTTCCCTCTCCTCCCTGCCTCTTCTTGTCATCTCCCTCCAGTCCCTGCCATGATCACCTCCTACCCCAACACCACTCTGGCCACGCAGGGCGAGGAGAAGAGGATGAGCTGCATAGCTCATGGAGAGAAGCCCATCATGGTGCGCTGGGAGAAAGAAGAGCGCATCATCAACCCTGAGACCAGCCGATATGTGGTCACCGTCAAAGAGGTGGCTGACGAAGTCATCTCTACACTGGTGGTGAGTGCTCGGTTTCACTGTAAATCGAGCGCATGTCTGAATCTTTTGGGAGTGCATGAACTTTCAGTCATTTTTTATCTGTACAGACAGATGGAAAGCAGAGAGGGAGAAAGAGTCGGGGAAGCAGGGCAGAGATAATTCAGCCGAGAACATATTCACATAATATTAAAACCCTAAAGTACAGTATGAAATATTAAAGAGGTACCCTCCAGTTCAATTTAATGGTGGTTAAAACACAGTATGAAGGAGTACATATTTAATGCAGTAAATTCCAGGATTACATGCCAAGAGATAATCGAGTAGTTAAGTGTTTCTCGTGGTTCAGGACAGAGGTTTTTCCTCTGTCTCTACTTTATCTTAAAGCACAGAATGAAAATATCAAAGTTGAGTGCACGGTCCATCCCCACTTTTTTAAATACCAGTATTTTAGATTCCTATCAAACAGATCTACTCTGCCCACCTGACAGCCTTGAATTTGTTGTATTTCTCTGCAGATTATGCCTACTGTTCGTGAGGATTCAGGGTTCTTCTCCTGTCATGCCATCAACTCCTTCGGCGAGGACCGAGGCATCATACAGCTGACAGTGCAAGGTAAGCTTTGTGTCTCCTCAGACTCAACTCAGATGATTATTTAGTGGATGTGTTTAGAAGAAAACTTGCTGTTACTTCATTTGGTTATTAATTTAATTGCTGCACTTCCCCCCTGCGGCATAGTAATCCTGGTATTTACTCTATGTCTCATTGGAGGAATCACAGATTAAAACCAATACACCGATCAGTTCTGCATGGCATGCAGTTCTATTTTACATCTGTCTCTCTTTCTTAGCTCTTTCTATTGTGTTCACATTCCCTCAGAACCGCCCGACCCTCCAGAGGTTGAGATCCGTGAGGTTAAAGATCGAACCATAGCTCTCCGTTGGACCATGGGCTTCGATGGCAACAGCCCCATCACAGGATATGATATCGAGTGCAAGAACAAATCAGGTAGATACAAAGAAAAAGTGAATTATGTGGCACATGAGGTAAAATGTGCAACAATTACACAGGAAATCTAGAAATAAGAAACTGGTAGTGTTGTTTCCACTGGTAACAGCCTCTTCACCTTCTCCCCTTCTTGTAGCTTCATGGCTATCAGCGCAGGTAACCAAAGATGTGTCACCGCAGCTCAACCAGGCCACTATCATTGACCTCCACCCTTCCTCCACTTATAACATCCGCATGGTTGCAAAGAACATTATTGGCAACAGCAACCCCAGCAACGAGCTCACCATCACTACTGATGAAGCAGGTTAGTGAGCTTCTCATGAGCAGGATTCTTTATTGGTCCTGTAAAAACTTTCCCACCATTACCTTTCATATGCGTTTGTAGCAGTTTTGCCGAGTCTGAGTGTAGATTAGCAACTCAAAAGTAGCATTGTATATTGATCACAACACTGAAATGTAAAATAATAAGTGGATGAAATCATTTTGGCGGGTTGTTTGGAAAGATATAGAGTCTGCCTCCTCTGGGCCAACAGACCTGTTGAGTCATCTTGCACATAATTATTTTATAGTTGTTTTAAATGGAGGCCATCATCTTTTATATATATGGGGAAACCGATCAGTTCACCGTTGCTTTTAGTCAGTCCCATCAGTGTTCACTTATCCTCTATTGCCCATAATGATTCCCCCACAGGCATTCCAGCACATTAAAATGGTCCATTTTATTGGATTCATTGCTAAAATAAAGCAATAAACTTCATGTATCATTCCTCACATTAATCAAGGTTAAAGTTGATGATGTTACAAGTTTTTTTAATTATTACTAAGTTGGGGTGAAAGCTGCAAGGAGCATAACTGAGCAAGAGGAAGAGGGAAAACACATTATCAGCTCAACAGCACCATCTAGTGAACATTAACAATCTTCATGGTGGATGATCTCTTCCATATTTTTCCTAATCAAGTAATGTTGAATGATATGCTTCATTTCCAGCTCCTGACGGCCCTCCACAAGATGTCACTCTGGAGCCCACCTCCCCACAGAGCATCAAAGTTTCCTGGAAGGTGAAACTTTAAGAATCATATTATCAGCTAAAGCACTGTTTCATACTAAATACTCCATAGCATAGATATCTTACATCATCATTAATTAAACACAACAGACACAGAAAAACACAAAGGTGATGGTTTTTATTTCATTTTGTGGCTAGTTTTGCCATATACAACAATGTGATGAAGATAGAAGCAGTATTTGGTCTGATAAACCTACAGTGGGTACGGAAAGTATTCAGACCCCTTTAAATTTTTCACTCTTTGTTTCATTGCAGCCATTTGCTAAAATCGAAAAAGTTAATTTTATTTCTCATTAATGTACACTCAGCACCCTATCTTGACAGAAAGAAACAGAAATGTTGACATTTTTGCAAATTTATTAAAAAAGAAAAACTGAAATATCACATGGTCATAAGTATTCAGACCCTTTACTGTGACACTCATTTAACTCACCTGCGGTCCATTTCTTCTGATCCTCCTTGAGATTGTTCTACTTCTTCATTGGAGTCCAGCTGTGTTTAATTAAACTGATTGGACTTGATTAGGAAAGGCACACACCTGTCTATATAAGACCTTACAGCTCACAGTGCATGTCAGAGCAAATGAGAATCATGAGGTCGAAGGAACTGCCCAAGGAGCTCAGAGACAGAATTGTGGCAAGGCACAGATCTGGCCAAGGTTACAAAAGAATTTCTGCAGCACTCAAGGTTCCTAAGAGCACAGTGGCCTCCATAATCCTTAAATGGAAGAAGTTTGGGACGACCAGAGCTCTTCCTAGACCTGGCCGTCCAGCCAAACTGAGCAATCGTGGGAGAAGAGCCTTGGCGAGAGAGGTAAAGAAGAACCCAAAGATCACCGTGGCTGAGCTCCAGAGATGCAGCAGGGAGATGGGAGAAAGTTCCACAAAGTCAACTATCACTGCAGCCCTCCACCAGTCGGGCCTTTATGGCAGAGTGGCCCGACGGAAGCCTCTCCTCAGTGCAAGACATATGAAAGCCCACATAGAGTTTGCCAAAAAACACATGAAGGACTCCCAGACTATGAGAAATAAGATTCTCTGGTCTGATGAGACCATGACTGAACTTTTTGGTGTTAATTCTAAGCGGTATGTGTGGAGAAAACCAGGCACTGCTCATCACCTGCCCAATACCATCCCAACAGTGAAACATGGTGGTGGCAGCATCATGCTATGGGGGTGTTTTTCAGCTGCAGGGACAGGACGACTGGTTGCAATTGAAGGAAAGATGAATGCGGTCAAGTACAGAGATATCCTGGAAGAAAACCTCTTCCAGAGTGCTCTGGACCTCAGACTGGGCCGAAGGTTCACCTTCCAACAAGACAATGACCCTAAGCACACAGCTAAAATAACAAAGGAGTGGCTTCGGAACAACTCTGTGACCATTCTTAACTGGCCCAGCCAGAGCCCTGACCTAAACCCAATTGAGCATCTCTGGAGAGATCTGAAAATGGCTGTCCACCAACGTTCACCATCCAACCTGACAGAACTGGAGAGGATCTGCAAGGAAGAATGGCAGAGGATCCCCAAATCCAGGTGTGAAAAACTTGTTGCGTCATTCCCAAGAAGACTCATGGCTGTACTAGCTCAAAAGGGTGCTTCTACTCAATACTGAGCAAAGGGTCTGAATACTTATGACCGTGTGATATTTCAGTTTTTCTTTTTTAATAAATTTGCAAAAATTTCTACATTTCTGTTTTTTTCTGGCAAGATAGGGTGCTGAGTGTACATTAATGAGAAATAAAATGAACTTTTTTGATTTTAGCAAATGGCTGCAATGAAACAAAGAGTGAAAAATTTAAAGGGGTCTGAATACTTTCCGTACCCACTGTACATTCTGGAGCTGGAGCTACAGATGACAATAGATGTTGCTGTGGTTTTTTTGTTGTATTGCTTTTTGTTTTTATTTTTAGATTTTTTTGGTCCCCAGAAAGGGTAGCAACCACATAGTGGAAAATAGAGCCATGGGTCTAAGGTGTAATAAAGCAGACAGATATATAGCATTAAAGACAAAGGCTAGAAATTTAAACTTTGAAATTGTTTGTAGGATACTTTTCATCCTTGCTTCCATTTTTTTAAAAACATTTTGGTAGTTTGACAATGACACGTGATCATGGTTTACGATAAATGTATAAAACTGAAGGTGAAGGTCAATAGAATTTTAAACGCTAAAGATAATCAATGATCAAGGTATACAACCTTATGGATTTATCCAATTTTCAGCATTTAAATGGTTTAGGTAAAACTATAGTCCTCTGACCTTGTTTCCTGTCTTCACTTTGCAGCCGCCCCAGAAGCACCTTCAGAACGGTGTGATCCGTGGCTACCAGGTGGGCTACAGGGAGTACAGCCCTGGTGGGAGCCATCAGTTTACTATTATCAGCGTGGACACCACAGGAGACACCACAGAGAGCATCGTGCTGGACAACCTGAAGAAATTCACTCAGTACAGCGTGGTGGTGCAGGCTGCAAATAGAGCAGGCACTGGGCCGTCCTCACAGCAGGTGGTCACCAAGACTCTGGAGGACGGTGAGCAGCGGTAGCTCTTATGTTATATATCCATGCTGAATATCTCTCATTTAGTAGTATAGCAGTGTATTTATATTGTCAAGTCAAATCGAGTCAATTATGTTTTTATAAGCACATTTAAAAACAGCAGGAGTTGACTCAAAGTTCCCTTCAGTTGAATTTACAATGCAAGTATATGAAGAGTACAAGCTGAAAACATGACTTTCAGAAAACATAAAATATGGCAACCACATAAACATAGCTAAGGTAACACTGACGTGAAACAGACGAAGGCTGAATTAAAATAAAAGACACATGAAGCAAAATAAAAGCGGTACAGTCAACAACAGAATTAAACACAATAGAGAGAGGAGTTTTTAAGAAGATGACCCAAGTGGTCTGGAGGCAAAATATGGAACTAGCAGATTAGTAATGTTTTGTGCAGCTTGTCTATTAAACAACTTTACAAACAAATGGAATAATTTTGAAATCAAGTCACTGGAAAACAAAGCAAATTAACCAAAACAGGAGTGACATCTTTTATTTGTTTTAGTTAAAAGTCCAGAAGCTGCATTTTAAACCATCTGATGTTAAAAAAACTGTACAATATTCCCTCACCCTCAGATACAGAGAGTTACATTTGTCCAGATATGATCCAAATATGGATAATTGATTTCAGGTCCAAATAAGATTAAAAATTGGCTTCATTTATTTATGGTTGCAAGTCAATACACACTGATTCACTACACTGCTGATTTTTTTATTAAGAGTTAAAGAAGAGTCCAGTAAGACAGCAAGATGTTTAACCAAGTGCATTAATTTGCCAAATTAAATGACTTCAGTTTTGTTTTCATTTAGCAGACAAAAGTTCATTGCTATCCAGTATTTGATGTTTCTCAGACAGTCAGAGGGATTCAGACACTGTCAAACGGAACAGAAGGATAAATTGTATTTGTGTTTGTAGATCAGGTGTAGATAAGGTTTTTATTTTGAGCTGGATGACCCTATCCACTCTCACATAGTCCTTTTAGATGCAGTCTCAGAAAAGGCTAAATATATTCATGTGAAAACGTTTCCATCTGCTGGACAGTTTCTGTACTACAGTACATCATATAAATACATGCTATCTTCGGTGCCGATAGCTCTGACATGACTTGGACTTGTACATTGATTTGACAAAATACAAAGCACTACATTGTATTTTTTATTGTACATTGCACAAAGAATACTATCCTTTATTCATAATTAAATAATTCATGGGTTTAATGGGTTGTTATTAGAATTATTTCTTCAACTACGATCAGCTGCCTCATTAGAATGCCAAATGTTTCAAACATACTCACTGAACATTACTAGTATGTGATGCAGTGACTTTAACATTATTTGGACAGTAATATATCTATTTTTTTCACTGTTTTTTTAGATCTTTTCAGTCGTAATAATAATCATAGGATGCTGTTGTCATTATTTGTGAAATATTAATCAAATAAAACAGTCAACCATCTGAGAATTAAACGTCACTTTTCACTGAAGTTGCTTCCAGCAATTGTAAATGGAGCTTTTTAAATAAAGAAAATCATTTTAACATATTTTTAAATATTGTTAAAATATAGTTGGCTAATGTGTGAAAAGGATTCACATATTCAAAGAGAGGTTATTGACCTAATATTTTGTGTCAGCAGTTATTTGTGTGACTCATTTTGGGTACTCTGTGAATTGCCTACATGAGGGTACTCGGCCTGGTATTGCCACTAAAAAACCTTCCATTAAGCCTCCACTCCAATACCTTTTCTCCTCTCTTGACTCTGGTAGTACCGTCTCGACCTCCTGAAAATGTCCTGGCAGTGGCCAAGTCTCCAGAGGTCATCTCGCTCTCCTGGATGCCTCTGCCCAGAGAGGCTCTCAATGGAAACCTGCAGGGCTACAGGGTCATCTACTGGGCAAACCTTCCTGATGGAGGTAATAACACTCACACAGACACACATACAGAGACACTTATGGAATTTGGTGATGAAAGCAGCTAAGTTGTGATTCAGGATAAAATTTTAAGCCACTCGATTTGTCTTGAATGTGGTCTCTGTTTCATAGTTGTTGCTTGTTCATTCAACCACTAGGGGAAGCTGTGGTTTTGTCATGTTTTAATATGCTGCTGTGTGGTGTAATTTGTATAAATGGAGCTGTTGTGTTTATATGTTTTTTGTTGTCGTTTTGAGTTAGTGGGATTATAAACAGTGATTTCCTTACAAATAACCAGCTGTAAGGGGTAATAATTGCTCATCCATCACTTCATATACTGCATATTTGAATCACTGTGTTCAAGGTTTATAATAGAAAACTCGAGTATCATCTTTGTCCAGGTTTTTAAGTAATTTTCAACAACCTATCTGCACTCACTATATTGATTTTTGATATCTGAAGGCGTTAGGAATACATAATTTTTAAGATTATTTACATATTTGGACAATCTAATTTTCAAACCACATTATGGTTTGGGATGACTGTTTTCAAATGCTGGAACATAATGGAAAATGCAAAATCTGTATTGCACAGAAGAGAATATTTCTTTTGCCTTTGAATGTATAGCAGTGTAGCAGTGATCCAACCCGCAGTCTGGCTGGTCTTCATCAATAATTCACAATGCAATAACTCCAGTCAGCCCTATTGCTTCAGCTCTGAGTGACAGGATATAAAGATAGTGGAGGAGAGGACATGAGAGCAAAAAATCCAAGCAAAAAAAGAGACATTTAATACCAAAATGCCTGTTATGTTGAGATACAATTCTTCATTATGCAGGAGAGCGCTCACCACATTATTAACACTTTCTCAGTTGGTTCACTCAGCAGATTGGCTCAAATTTCAGCTTTCATCACAGGAAAACTGGGATATTTTGATAGGTTTTCAATGCTTATTTAAATGTTGTTGTTAGTAGTCATAGTAATCCCACTAAGCTGCACTGTACTGCTACAGTGTGTACCAGTTTTAACACCCAGGCTTATTAACAAATCTCCTTTTCTGTGTCAGAACTGGGAGAAATAAGAAATGTGACCACCAGTCAGCCGTCTCTGGAGCTGGATGGGTTGGAGAAGTACACAAACTACAGCATCCAGGTCTTAGCCTTCACAAATGCTGGAGATGGTGTCCGCAGCGAACAGATCTACGTCCGCACAAAAGAGGATGGTATGGGAAACATTACCAGATATCACAAGTTGGACATATTGGATGAATACAGCACACTAAAGCCAAGACTATGTGGTGCTGTGTTCTCTTCCTCCATAGTTCCTGGTCCTCCAGCAGGAGTGAAGGCCGCAGCCTCCAGCAGCTCTGTAGTGTTTGTGTCTTGGCTGCCTCCACTCAAACTCAACGGCATCATCAGGAAATACATCGTCTTCTGCTCCAACCTGCATCCGATGGTAATAGCATTTGTATACCACAAGATTTATGCGATTGTTTACTACGCAAAAAATAAAACAGCTTCATTCCTGCTCCGTGGGATGTTGCTTCAGCCCAGTGATACATTAATCTTTTCCTTTCTCTGTGGTTTACAGGTGATGAGTGAGTTTGAGGCGTCTCCAGATGCATACTTCTACAGGATCCCAAACTTGGCTCGGAACAGACAGTACAGCATCTGGGTGGTGGCTGTGACTGCTGCAGGTCATGGCAACAACAGTGAGAAGATCACAGTGGAGCCTCTGGCCAAAGGTACAACTTCAGAACTAAATAGTAATTTTTTTCGTCATCTGTTGGATAGTGTGTTTCCTGAGTATTGCCTTCTAGGTGAGATGAAACATTCTCTTTTCATTATACGAAGGCAACTAAACTAACTGCTTGTGCTGCTTTTAGCTCCAGCCAGGATCCTGACATTCAATGGGACAGTCACCACTCCTTGGATGAAGGACATCGTTTTACCATGCAAGGCTGTTGGAGATCCTCCTCCTACCATCAAGTGGCTCAAGGGAAAGTAAGTCGCACACAAACAGTTGCGTAGTTCTGCAGATAGCACACAAAACTTTCAGGGATATCATGACAGTGTAGCAGCTATTCACCTTGGCCTGTAGTGATTAGTTTCCTGTCTTTCTTCAGCACCAATGGGACTCCTACGCCTGTCCTGGTGGATGGTCGTCGTAGCGTACATGGCAACGGCAGCTTCATCATCCGCACAGTGAAGGCAGAGGATTCTGGGAACTACAGCTGTGTTGCCAGCAATAACTGGGGGTCAGATGAGATTACGCTCAACCTGCAGGTCCAAGGCAAGTCGTCATAGCAGCAGATGTACTTCACTGATCACACCCTCTTACTGAAATATCATAAGTGATACTCGGTCTCTGTAAAACTATGCTACAGAAGTCTTCATTTATTACTACTATTACCAAGCCATACCCCAAAATGTTCACATTGAGAATACTGCACTGCTGTTTTCTCAAACAAGGTCGTACACCATTTTGCCCCTTCATGCATCCCTATTCCACCTTTAGGCCACTCAAATCATCCAGCCAAGGTGCCTCATTTAGACACTGTTCCCTCCTCTGTTAAGGTCCCACCCCATTGGAACAGTCTCCTCCCCCTCGTTTAGATCAGTTGAATCTGTGAATGGTTTTAAACAACTTCTTGAAAACACATATTTACTCACTTGCTTTTCCTGGAACAGGGCTCTAATTTATTTTTATGGATTTTCCTTCATACCTATGTTGTTTATTTTAACCTATATTTGTATTCTGTGAAAATTGTGCTCACTTTCTTACTTATTTTAGGACAAGGCCCTGATTATTGTGTGTTTATACCAAACTAAATATCTGTCTTACCTTAGATGCATTGTTTATCCTGCTGTTTTCTACCTCCATTCCAGACAAATCAGTTCTCCCCAAAACTATTAAAATTACATATAAGTGCTATTATTATTTTTTATTGGGTTAAATGTTGAAACGAGGAACACAGCCAGTTTAATTTGTAGCTTATATGTCTTTGAAACTTGGATCGGCTACTAGATTAAATAATATTTCTCCAAGTTTCTGCTTTCAGCACAGCCAACAGTTTAATGCTAGTCTGAGCGAACCTCGGCAAGGAGATATGACGGAGTATAACAGAAGTACTAAGTGTGCAATGACCTTTTTGTTTGTCCTCCTATCCACAGTCCCTCCTGACCAGCCACGCCTCACAGTTACCAAGACGACCACCACATCAATCACATTGTCATGGATACCTGGAGACAATGGAGGGAGCTCCATCAGAGGTGAGGGTTTCACAGCAAAGTGGACGGTTTCATCATGGCTGATTGTGATGTACACACCCACAAACAAGCTTCAACTAGATGCATCATCTGTTGTACGAAACCAATCACCTCCCTTCAGCTGTTTGTGATAGCCAATGTCACCTCCTCCTTCACTCTGGTCTAACACTCCTGTTCTTGTGCTTGTGTCTCATTATCTGCCGGTACAGCGCAATACTCAAGTCCTAAAAGGTAGATTAAAAAGCAGGAGGGAAGATTAGGTCTGTTTAAGTGAAAGATTAAAGCGCTCCATCTTAAAGAAAGCGCAATCACAGTGAGACTATTTGTGATTTATCATTGCTCCTAATCGTCGGGCTCCTGTCTTCAGAGCTGTAGTCGCTGTAGAAGCTGTCTATGATGCCTTCTCTGTGATATTTGTTTTGCCTCCCTGCTCACACAATCAGCCATCACCAAAATACACACACCTGAGCTTCCCACTGTCTATTTGTAGCCGTGCTCTAGGGACACCAGTGATGGCTGGATTGTCACACTGTCCCCAGACTCTCAACACAGCTTCTGAATGAACTGTTAATGAATTATTTAGTTTTTATTCACAGTTGTTTCACTGGCAGAGTTGGTCCTGTGGAGGTAAAAAAAGAAAACAACTTAACATGGACCAGATTTCTGTAAAACAGTTGTGTTGTAGTGTTGACTGACATCTGTGCAGAGACCTCTATGTCTGTCATAGTTCCTTGTTATCTGCTCAGTCATAGTATTTTTAGGGAAACTTTGGGGAAAAAAAACAATTACAGAAGATCCCATATAACCTGTCTGAGCAACATTGTGGATTGCGACAGCTACAGGGTCTAATTAAGTTACTCTTTTCACACATCACACAACTATCAACTAAAAGCCACAATTAATTAATCTATAGATACATTTGTGTCAGTTATAATCATAAATTACATCTATATAGAGATTTTTGGTAATAATACACTTGTAAACTTAAAGGAAAGATAACAGACTCATTCTGATTTATTTTGCCCCAAATGTACAGACTCCCATGTTCTTCTTCACTCATACCTCGTTCTTCTCCCGCCAGGTTACATCCTGCAGTACTCAGAAGACAACAGTGAGCAGTGGGGCAGTTTTCCCATCAGCCCCAGTGAGCGATCATATCGTCTGGAGAACCTGAAATGCGGCACGTGGTACAAATTCACCCTGACGGCCCAGAACGCAGTGGGGCCAGGGCGCATCAGTGAGATCATTGAAGCTAAGACCCATGGGAAAGGTAACCAGGGAGCTGAATTAGTTTCCTACTTTTCAGTTTTGAGCCTCAGAATCTGCCAAAATGCTGGGGCCTGGAATCAGTCAAAGCAAATCTGCTGGGTACTCATGCTCACATATCTACTGTATATTACAGTTGGTCTCTAATAACTCTAAATGGATAAGAGGATGAACTTAGATAAGGGAATATTTTCTTGCTAAGGCAAGACTTCATTTCAGTTGATTAAAAAAAAAAACTCAACCCAAAATTCCTCCAAAACTTACTTCGTGCTTCAGTGACTTTACTTGTAATTACTTGTAAAAGTTATAATTTTGGTGCCAGCCAGTTATCTTGAACTTTGACACAATCATGTATGAGATGTCTGTGTTCTCCTCAGAACCCCAATTTGCCAAAGAACATGAACTCTTCACCAGCATCAACTCCACCAGGGCCAGGCTCAACCTGGTCGGCTGGAACAACGGCGGCTGTCCAATCACCTCCTTCATACTGGAGTACCGAGCCGTGGACTCCGCCACCTGGACCACAGCCCAGCGCACTTCGCTGACCAAGAGCTACATCCTGTACGACTTGCAAGAGGCGACCTGGTATGAACTGCAGATGAAGGTCACCAACAGCGCCGGTTCAGCAGAAAAGAGGACCACCTTTGCCACTCTCAATGCTGACGGAAGTGAGTTTGGATTAATCAGCTTGCCTGAACATTTATTGAGGATCCTTTGATAAGGAGAGAATAGAGCCATCAGTTGAAACTCAGGGATATAAGAACATGTCAGAATGTAGTAGGATGTCCCACTAAACTGACAAGATACAAAAGAAGTTAGTTTAGTTTACAGATGATACCACGAAATGGCAAGATATCAGATATGGTGGACACTCTTGTTTTGTCTTCTTTTGGTGTTCTTTAATATCATCTCTCATCAAGTTTTAGGTCCTTTTGGACATTTTTAGCTCTCAAAAAGTTTTGAATTGAAGCACAACTATTTTTCACATCACCACACGACAACAGAGGATTACATAAAAGAAAAACAATTAGACTGAACCTAAGACTAGAATAGCAATCCATTATTTTAACTATTAACAACAATAATAATATGATTATATAGTACTTTTCCAGAAACCCATAAGCAGATTAAGAATGTTTGCAAAGAGCAACAATTATTACATAACATGTTAAAGGACAATCAATATGAATAATACATAAACATACAAAAAAATAAACTCAGAAACAGCTCATTATAAAATGAGCAATATATAAGTTACTACGAAAGACCATTCTGTGAAAGTAAGATTTAAGATGAAATTTAAAATGTTATTAGGTCTAATGCTAAGTGGATGGCTGTTCCTGAGGCAGGGGGCCAATACAGCACAATCTCAATCCTTTGTTTTTAAATAGGACTCTGAAACTGCTGAGAAATAAGGAGTTTAGTTATAAACTCTGGTGCTGTTAACTGTATCACTGTTACCGCATGAAGTGACATTCTGCAGTGCAGTATGTGTTTTAGGATTATTTGTGAATCTAACTGTTTTGTCAGCCTTTGAACAAACTGACAGGTATCCTGACAGTTCTGTTGAGTAGGAGAATGGGGATGGTCTTCAGATTCTCCACAGGCCATGATGTAGCTCTATTTGCCTTCGGCTACAGATTGTGTCAGTCATACACAAAGCAAGTGTATAATCTGCGAGGAGCTAGCGAGCGCCCTGTGCTGCACTCTAGATTGTAATTCATTTCTTTTGAAGAGTTTTGCTGAGATGTGTAAGCTGCCTGTCAGGATGTAATGTGTGCATGTGTGTATGTGTGGGCAGGAAAAGCTGTGTGGATGCTATTGTCAGTTTGACAGCCAGTCTATAGCTCAGCTCAGCTGCTGAGCATCAGCCCTGGAGACTAACAGCACGTATTCAGTCCTTTACAAACCTGGTGCCCCAACCACAGTCAACTGCAGACTGTTCTACAGTATTTTAACTGTCAAATTAAGGAAACGGGCATTAGGAAACTTTCACAGATTTTAAGTTAATTGGAAATGTATTTTCTGTGCTTAAGAAAGTAACAAAGCAGAGTCAGTAAAGCTGCAGAGGGTTTACATCACTGGCCAGTTGTTTTAGGTCTTTTTTGTTAAATTTTTTGTTTGTTGTCCTCATGTCTTCTTGGAGTTTTTTTCTAATTCTAATTGTAGCATTGCTTCTGACAGTGCATGCATTTTTATCTGTATATGTTATGTGTTGGCCCTTATTACAATCAACCCAGATAGGATCCAGACAGCTGCAACTCTGTTCAGACAAGTGATGGATGACAACAGTATCAATAATAATATATGTAAAGCTCAAGGAAGAGGCTAATAAAGGACCTATAT
Source organism: Amphiprion ocellaris (assembly GCF_022539595.1). Taxonomy (NCBI): domain Eukaryota; kingdom Metazoa; phylum Chordata; class Actinopteri; family Pomacentridae; genus Amphiprion; species Amphiprion ocellaris. The sequence goes on from NC_072772.1 coordinate 13,591,108, forward strand.
TACTTGTGTTTGAGGGATTCTTACCTTTAAAAGTCAGCACTTAAAACGCATGCTTATGGAAAATCAGTAATCAAAGCTTAATTCTTAAGCATTTTTTCATCCCAATGATCCTCTCTGTGTTGAGTAAAACATAATCTTCTTCCACCTGTTGCTGGCAGGAAAACATCAACAAGCTAAGTGGTGCAGCTTTAAACAAATGTTTCACATGAACAGCAATGAAAATCAACATTAACCCCTTGACGCCTATTGTTGCAAATTCGCAACATACCACTTTCATTCAGACTGCAGCTGAGATAGCGTATCCATTCCCCCAGTGTCGGTTTGTGCATATTCAATACATACCTCAGAACCTTTTGCAAGCACTGGTTTCTGGTAGGACCGGTTGGAGTGGGACCTAATTATTATATATCTGTTATTATTATTATTATTATTATATATCTGTTCTATGTGTAATGGACAAATTATCAATCTCCACTCATTTTAGCATCACCTGGAAAGCAAAAACACGCAAACAAATAAATTCAGACATTAAGGGGTTAAGAACGAGGATGTCACATCCCATCTACCAAAAAGACTAAAAAGTTAAGTAGCAGCCTTCCAGGAGGAGATTAAGATTCAGACCTTTTGTGTTTGAGCTTTAATTACTCTATTTTCTTCCAGGTACCATCCCTCCCCTGCTGAAGACAGGAGATCCCATCTCAGACAACATGTCAGGCAGCGGAGGTCTGAAGATGGTGGTGACCATCACCTCTATTCTTGTGGTTGCTGTGCTGGTTTTTATTATGCTTATGGTGCTAAAGAGAAGAAGGAGAGAGCAGAGGCTCAAGAGACTCAGAGGTGGGTTGTAAAGTAAATGATATTATTAGATTGTGTATGAAGTTCAACTCATTAAGTAAAAATGCAGTTTATCTGAAACATAAAAAGAAGACTGCAGATTTTTTTGTCCCTAAACACATTTGCATAGACTGGAACACACGTCTATTTTATAAGCCGAGCATTTCTTTGTGTAAACATTCTCACCAACACACCCGTAAGCACACAGACAGAAGAAAAGCACTACATTCAGAAAGCTATGTAATAAAAATGTTTTGATGCTCAAGTGCATCTGAACCAATTACACTGTGTTAAACACAAAGTTTGCTTTTATAATCAAGAAACGTCAGTCATCCTCTCTGTGTGTATTTTCCAACACTAACATGCTTTCGTGGCTTTTTCTAAGAGGAATTGTCAGTGATTGTGCTGTATTTTCACTGCTGTGGCTTATCAACTTCGACGGTACTATTATGGTTTTAACTGCCTCTTTGCTGACTTCACAGATGCCAAAAGCCTGGCAGAAATGCTGATGAGGTATGTATTCTTAATTTTAATTTATGCCCGCTGCCTTCCTTTAAGCAGGGGACATAAATCACTGTATGGCCTAGAGTTACAGTGCCTATCAGTAAAAATCAACTATATTGCATTGTTGCTGTCCCTCTTGCCTTTTTACAGCGACTTATCAACTTAAATGGAATTGAATTAGCATTTCTGCGATACAGTGCAAAATCACACAGCTGAAAAGTAATGAATTTTTCTCATTAATCTGCTCAGTAAAAACACGCGGACGCCAGACACAGTGAACAAGCAGCAGCAGACACTAAGAATGCACATCGACATCCCCAGAGCCCAGCTGCTCATCGAGGAGAGGGACACCATGGAGACAATCGGTAAGATACTCAAAGTGAAAACATTGTGTTTATCGGTCACCATAAGCTCAATGCTTATGGCTCACTTTGTGCTTTCACTTCTCTCTTAGATGACAGGTCCACTGTGCTGCTAACAGACAATGACTTTGGAGAGACCAACAAGCAGAAGTCGTCCACGGTGACGCACACAGTCCACTACCAGTCTCTGTCCCAGGCCACCGGGCCACTGGTGGACGTGTCCGATGCTAGGCCTGGAACCAGTGAGTCCCACCACCGTCAGTGCTCCACATTTATTTCTTCTACTACTAATACTATTACTACTGCTGTTTTTGTGTTACTAACAATAATATTGTGTTGAACAACTGTCTTGTGGCTAAAGTGGTGATTTTGTTATATTTGCTTGGCTCTGCATCTATAAATCTTACACTGCTAATTCCCCTCCTGAATCTGCAAATACATTCTTGTAGATGTCACTTTAAAAGAAATTTTCCTCAGCACCATAAAATGCAAACACTACTAATAGCATTTTATTGCTCATTCATCTGAATCCCCTGCAAAGAAAATAGCTTTTCCACTGTGTCTTAGTTCAACTGTAGACAGTCTTCAAACAGTCTGAGTCGCCTTTCAGCAGTGAGATTACAGAGGAACAGCAGCCGTGCTACACAGCGTCCGGCGGGCTTCTGGTGTTTGAGCTCCACTGAAGCAGAACTGATGAAGAGTAGTGATCTCCATGCCTCCTCTTGACACGTTTTCATCTGATTGCCCGGCTCCAACTGGCCGGTTGGGTCTGAGTGCATTTGCAGACGTGGACACACACATTTAGTGATGCACTTAAATGATTTTGTGCAGACAGCTGGCCAATACATATTCAGACAGCATGACTTATTTTGACTTTTATTGCGCTTTCAGTAGTGATAGACACACAGTTCATTCTGTGCTAATTAAATGGGCTAAATTTCAAATTCTATTGCTAATTTTAGAATTAAGTTGCAGTTCTGTAAATACAGAAGCAAAAGTTTTAGTTCCATGATCTTCTAAATATCAAAACTTGCCTATTTTTATTCATTTACTGTTTAAACACAACGCTTTTTAGGTTGGATTGATAACTGTCGGCATGGCATAATGTAAACTAGAAACAATTGGAGGGTGTATCATCTGGCGAGGCCTGTGCATTACATACATGTTTCAGTTTTAACAAAAGTGGTCCAGATCCACACCAAAATTTGACAGGTTCTTGCTGCACTGACGGTCCACGTCTCCACCAAGTAACAAACAGACAACAATACCGGCACTGATTTCACACACCTCCACCTCGGCTCTCACTTTGGCAGAGAAACAGGTATAAAGATATAAAATGCACAGAGCAATATCACATCTGAGTGAATACACACATGCATACACAAACGTGGACAGAAGCCCAACATTCATCATAGTCACACACACACATAAGCATTTACACACAAGCAAACAGTCACATGATTGGTTCATTTAACCTGACCACTGGGGCATGAACCCAGACTGCTGACTCAGCCCTTTTTTACTCCCCGCTGATGGCCAAACACCTCCATCATTTCATCCTTCCATCCCCGCTGATAGAATTACTCTCTGACCTACTACAATTACCTGCACTATTCTTCTCCGCACAGATCCAATCCAGGCCTCATTGTGCTTTGGCCCAGCAGTGCACAGAGCAGCAGCCTGTCTTGGTCGGGCTGAATGTGACCCTATTTGTGTGTTCGTATGGGGACAGTCAGAGTTTGTGATTGATAGTAATGTACAGTGTTCACAGAGGGGATAAATTGCGGATTTGTATCACGACACGGCAGGGATCACATACATTGCCCCTTCTTGAATTGCAGCAACAATCTGTGTAGTTTGGGTCTCCGATGTTCTACATCTAAACAGCAGTTTGAATGTTTGCAGTTTCAGCTTTTATGACTGTGCGAATGATCCAAAAACAATTTCACTGTTATTACTGTTTTGCAACTGAAGGTGGGAAAATTGCTAGAGTGGCCCGTTGAAGATTAGACCCCAGCTGTTGGAGGCAAATGTGTCCCTGTGGACCTGAAATTCTTCATTTGTTTCTGTGCAATGATCAAAGTTTTTATTTTATTTTGTTCTGGTATTGACAAAGAAGTTTGGAATTGAAAAACTTTCTTGGAGACTAATGTAATTATCTGTTTAATAAAATGTGGAAAGACACATTTGAAAGGAGGCAGTTTATACTGTTGCACTCCAGATACACATCTTCTATCAGTAAACAGTAATTTAAAGTGTATCTAATGGACAAAGGATTTAACGTTTTATTTAAGTGCCAGTATCTTTTGATTTTTAGATTGTTCAGTGTCTAATCAAAGTATTTACCCTAAATATCTCAGTTTTGCAAATGTACAAATTTGTCAGTAGATAACTGCAGTTGAATCCATTTAAACAGAGAAATAGTTACTGTGGTGTCAAAGGACTTAAACAGAAAGATGGAGTTTCTGCTACGACATCTGTTCGTTAACAGTTTTTGCCCCCTAAATTCTTCGTAGATCCCACTGCCAGACGCACTGCCAAAGCTGGTCCTGCCGCAGCACGGAGCCGCTACGCCAGCCAGTGGACTCTGAACCGGCCACACCCCACCAGCTCCTCACACACCCTGACCACTGACTGGAGACTCCCCACGCCACGAGCTACCGGATCTGTGGACAAAGAGAGTGACAGCTACAGTGTCAGCCCCTCACAGGATACAGGTAGAGTTTGGTGTAGCTCTCCAGGACCAGCATGGACTCAACCTTTTTTTATAATTAAACTTCTAAAGTTGAGGAATGTGACAGAAATCATGTGGTTTTGTGAGAATGTCAAGCGTGAAGGTGTTTTCCATGGCTCTCATGTTGACTTCTCTGCAATCCAAAACATTTTGGCTGTGTTTTTATTCATTTCAAAGTGAAATTTTGGGGCGTATTCTCAGCTGAGGCTTCCAGGGTATGAATCCAACTCAAACCAATGACGTTTACCTTCATTTCTCTCAATCCTTTATCTATCTTTACTGTACAGTACTCGTTAAAACTTAAACACCCCAGAAAGCATGTAAAAACCTACAAAAATACAACAAAAGTCTAGTATTCCATGCTACGGTATACTTTACAATGACAATACATGTGTTTCTAAATGTGTAATCATCAGATCGTGCACGGAGCAGCATGGTATCGACAGAGAGTGCATCCTCCACCTACGAGGAGCTGGCCCGGGCCTACGAGCATGCCAAGATGGAGGAGCAGCTTCGTCATGCCAAGTTCACCATCACCGAGTGCTTCATCTCGGACACCTCATCCGAACAGATGACTGCAGGGACCAACGACTACACCGACAGCCTGACCTCCAGCACACCGTCTGAGTCGGGCATCTGCCGCTTTACCGCTTCACCGCCCAAACCTCAGGATGTCAGCAGGGTCATGAACATGGCCGTGCCCAAGGCGCACAGACCTGGTGAGGATGTGAAGTTTTCCACACCAACAATACACACAGCTTATTTGTCTTTCTATTTTACCTGCAGGAACTGAACACGCAGCTCCCACTTTTTCCATTAAAGCTGTATAACTCAAACCATAAACTAGCTTTTACAGTTAAAGATTCCTTCAGAGTAGGTAAAACAGCAGTTTCAGAGCATTTGTGTAATAATGTGACGCATTCTGAGTGAGCCAGAAAATGAGGGCAGGGTATAACTACAAGAAAAGTATTTAGTTGCTTTAGATTCAGTTGGATCGCTCAAACAAGAGCATAGTTTAATGGATACACAGCTGCAGAGGTCTGTTAGTCTTTACCTGCACTTTTCTTACTCGTGTTGTTAGATCAAGAAACAGAGGAACAAAAACAAGTAAATTATCTTTAGAAATAGTTGAAAAGAGGGTTATTGCGATCCAAACGTACAATTTTTGCTATTTATTACCCTGCCACTGTAACTACTGACACCCAAAACATAACAGTTAGGTGTAATTTTGTATGATTGGGTCCACTCAGCTAAATCACATTTACTTAGACTAATTTATGTGTAACATTTTAGAAAAAAGAAGAAAGGAAAGATTCAAATGAAACAAAAACAAACTTCAGTGCATTTAGCAGCTAACAAAAGATCTGAACAAGTAAATCAGAGACATAGTAATAGAACTTAGAAAATTGAATTTTCATTCACTGTCTTTAAAAACTCTAATATTCCAAACAGTCTCTGAGACTAACCTTTTACTTTCTCATCTGTCACATATTTTATGTTTACAAGTTATATTAATTTGGCTAATTTTTTTTAGCTGCATTTGTCATGAGATTGTAAGAAATTAGATGATATTAGTTAGCGAACAGTTCTCTGTGGAAGCTTCTCAGTTAACTTTTTATCATCTATTTTAATCCAACTTTGATCAGTTTTCTATCCTGGGGTGGATCCCATTAGTCTTCACACTGCTGCTACATAAGGTATAGTCTCATTAAACCATTGCACAATACTTGAGAGGGGTTTCTTTTTTTTTCTAGGCCCTCTGTGGGAGAAGCTCCTTATAGACCCTTAGCACAATAACTAAGCCCATCACATATCATGAACAAGGCCCTGGAGATGCTACTTTTTCTGCAGCACCCCAGGGATTCTCTTGTTAGAGGCCAGAAAACTTTTTCGCTAGTATTGGTTTGTAAATTAGATGGAGATTCTCGAAAGTGTTTCATCATATCTGCAGTTTGAGGAAACCTGCTTTGCTCTGCTGTGCTCTCTTCTGTCAGGTTTTAGCGTCTTACCTTACATGACCCTCTGTTCCTCCCGGGAACTTTGCGGATCAATTACAAGGTCTGGCAGAACATGCTGACGGCTGCTGACCACACACAGGAGCACAGACGACGTTCAAAAAGACAGACACCCTTCTCCCTGACACATGTACACAGCTCTTCCATCATCGCTGCTGCTGTCATGTTACAGTGCATCTGGGGTCACTGATAATTAGCAATGTTGGAGGTGTCCTGTTCGAGGACCAGAAATGTAGGTCTGTGTGTGCACACAAGGGTGAAGCGTCCCAGACTTGTTGGTTTGACCAGACAAGACTTGAGGCCATCGGATCTGCTTCTTAAGTTTCAGGCCTCATTATGCTTTGAACGTTTGTGCATAGGACAGCAGACTCATATCACCAGTTTACCAGGGAGAGAGGGCAACTAAAGGCTATCTGTCTACCTAATCTGGAGCCATTGTCACTCAGTACAAAACAGCACTTTACCACCACATTGGAGACCTTTTAGTGTAATGCCAGACTCTTAGGCTTTCAGGCTGGTGTGGCAGCACCGAGTGCTAAGACCCTGGTGTCACTTACACTGGGTGTCTAGTGTAGGCATAAGCGTCCAGCTGTGGTGCCTCTACAGTTTCCCGGGAGGTTGTCAGCTATCTGTAATGAGCTGTGTTTGAACATTGGACAAAAGACACAATTTTCAGGAGGTTTAAGCAAGAAAATCTGTATATTTCTTACACTGTCATGGAGTCAGACCTTGATGTTTAATATGTATTTTATTAGAGAATTGACATTTTCAGCTTTTTCAAAGGAGAGAGCAAAAGCCAGGAAGCTGTGGAGCGTTACTTCACATATGCAGGCATCAAAAAACTGGTGCTTTTTGGATTCATGAACATATCACATATCACTATCAGATATTCATAAGTCTACACAGAAAACAATCATGTAGAAAATCACCCAGTTTAATATGTAAAACTATATATGCCTGTCCTTCTTTATGCCCCTACTTCCTGCAAAGAAGAAAGAGACGAAGAGGGAGTGTGAGGGGATTCATTAGAGGTGGAAAGGAAATGAAGAATACCCAATGGTCATGCATGATAAACAGAACCATGGATGAAGATAGGACTCACTCAAAGCAGTTGTTAGGGAGGCCATAGAGATATCTGGGAGGGGAGGAAGAAGGAAGTGCTACCAAGAGCAACATTTTGTTTTTTTAAGCTAAAGGCCACAATGGATCCAGGCCTGAATGAGGAACTAGATTATGTTCCATGTCCATAAATATGTTCCTTGTGGTGGGATCACCCCCCTAAAATCATTACCTCACACCTCCTGGTATGTGTGGCCGTTTGTGAATATCTAATTGTTCACTGGGATTTCCAGTCATAGAAACATGGACAGCTTGTTAGAATTCACCTAGTCATAGACGCACCTGTGACAATTAGCTCTTAATATCTGGCAGCTAACTCCAGTCTTATATATGTCTGTGTTTTCTGATGCCACGATGCAGAGTGGGAGTTGCCCACAGTCCCATTTAGAAAATGCCTTCTAGCTTTTTGCAAAGCAGTGTTATTTTATTTGTCCGGTATTTTTTGATCATCGCTTATTGATCACAAAGCAAAACACAAGTTAAAACTCTCTCTGCTCTTGATCAGCGTTTCAGTTGAGTCAAAATCATAAGAATGGAAAGCATACAATAAACACACTTGCCACAACTCTAATTATTAGAAAGTATTCAGATACAATGAAGGACTGTTGGATTTACAGTATTATTTTAATCAAAAGATCTTAAATCTTCATATACTGCTGTTAAACCTTCTTACTTCTGCATATGAAACTGCTGACTCTTCTGTTAAGGAATCCAACCGCAGTAACAAAATGACCAAAAGAATCGGGAAACAAAAACTTTGTACCCATTGGTCTAATATTAAGCACCCTTAAGCACAGGGATTTAGTCCTAATTATGAAGTTTGTTTTGATGAAATTAATTTGTGCAGGAGTATTGTCACATGGAAATGTGACTACAATGCTCTTTCTCCCCCATTCTGTCTCTCAATCCTTCTGTAGCTCTTCAGAAACAAAAAGTAGCTTGCTAGGCCTATGTTACTTCATGCACATGCAGGACTTGTGGCTCTGATGTCTGGTAAAACATGACATTTATACTTAGCTCCTCTTTGATCAGCTGTGATCCAGATTGTACCTAATTTTTTAATTGATTTCTATTTTCATTTATTTATTTATTTATTTCTTCCTTTATTATAGTCCACAGTGGAGAGAGAGAGACCGGAAATGTGGGGAGAAGCGTGGGGGAAAGACATGCAGTAAATGGGTCGGGCTAGAACCCATGACCGCTGGGACTATAGCCCCTGTTTATGGGGCGCCCGATTGTACCTAGTTTTGACATCCCTTTAGACAAAACCCTATGCAAAATGAACACATGTAAGTGGTAAAGGACCTTTTCCAAACTGTTGCAACGGAGTCCAATACTTTGTGTTCTATAGCATTAAGAGTTATGTTAACGTTAAGAGAAACGGTGCAAAATGCATTGAAGCAGTTAAAGTAAACACAAGATGTTGTGCTTTTATAGCCACAGGGTCTTCAAAAAGAATAGAATAGAATATTCTTTATTGTCATTATACAATGTACAACGAGATTGCAGAGCTTCTCCTTTACAGTGCAAAGAAATCTTAAAGTAGTGCAAAAAACAGTCTATTTACATATATACAGTATAAATAACAGAGATAAATAACGGAGTGAATATATATATAAACTCATGGCATTCCTGTAAGAGGTTTTATCCAGCACCAAAAAAAGAATTGAGATTGTTTATTAATTCTGGTTTCTTTGCTCAAGCATGATAGATGCTGTACAAGTGGTCAGAAATGCCATAAAATGCACATATTTCTGTCAAATAAGGCATCACAGACTTATTGCCTTTACTATACGTGGACAAATCAAAGTGTCGTGCATTGAAACCCCCTGAAGGCTCGAGATATGTCGAAAACTTTCTGAACTTGTTGTTTTTATGCTTTTAGGTGCTGACCACTGCTGAGTCTTTATGCTAAGCTAAGCTAACTCTGACTTCTCATTGTGGCCTTATATTCAGTGGACATAAATGGGAGTCAAACTCTTTCAAAGAGAGTCAATTTCCCAAAATATCTCTCCACACTTGTAAAGTGTATTACAATGTTGAAACTCAGGCCTGGTGTGGAGGCCGGTTTGCCTGTCAATGAGTGAATGACCCAGTTTCAACCCTGTGTTTGTCTCCTTTACATCTGAGTGGCATGACCTGACCTCACCTGTTCATCGCAAAGGTCAGAGGCAGAAATACAGCTTCTCCTTTCATGTAACCAAGCTTAGCTGTTACGAGAGTAGCAGTTTATTTCTTCTTCTTCAGTGCTTGCAGAGCAGTCATCCTATGATAGGCCTGTAAATGTGTTGCATGTGGGTGTGTGAATGACGCACACAATATAGAAGTACAGGGCAAAGAATATTAACACATCAACCTTCACAGAAGACTGAACTGATGATGCAACAGACACTTGTGCAGACTAATGGTTTGGCAGTTACTGTTGTATTGTGGTTACACATTACATTACTGTACAATCTGCAATTTACTGGCTGATGAATTTTCAAACTACATTTCTAATGAGCTCCCACAGAAACACTTAAATCTATATTTAATTCAATTAACACTCCTAGCCATTCATCATCTTCGCTGGCACTAATAGGGCTTATTATAAAACACAATAAATTATTCATTCTCCCTGTGAACCTAGAAATCCATTCTCCAAGGTCACATGTTGAGCTGAATCTGCAGAGGCGACCTCCTCTGTGCTCGCATTAGCTCTGAGCGGCTGGCGAGGAGTGTGTACGTGCACGTAGCGTATGTACTTACATTTGTGCACGTGCGGGCTGTGAGACATGTGAGACATAACACGTGTTGAGAAGCGATTTTAGCGATGAATCGTACACCTGTAAAACACCGTAATTACCGATCTCTGGTCCTCTGAAAAATGAATGCTTCATTACTAACGAAACAATGCAGATGTTCCTCAGCTCGTCAAGTATAGAATCTCACCGCAGACCACAAGATCTGGCAACCCAACACCGTTTTGTGATGGGCTAATTTGCTCTGTTAAATATATAATCCGTTCAGAAGAAGGGATACAATAGCAGTAAACTCACTGAACCGACAGGGTCTCTACCTCTCATCCAGCACCTCAGAGAATTACTTAACATTTGAGGAGACAGCATTTAATCACGGTTTAAAGATGTTAAATCCGACCTGGTTTATCTTGCTACAGGCCATGACAGGCTATTCTGTTTATTGCAGTACAAAATAGGCTTTCAGCACAAAGAGAGAAGTGAGATTTGACAAGTGCAAGCAGGAATTAAAGTTGTATATGTTGCTTGGATGCGGAGGCATCGTTCATCATTCAGCTTCATTCCAGTAAGAAAAGATAACTGTAATCATTGCATCAGCTCCGGGTGATAACGGCAAAGATAACATTGTGATTTTCATTTTCCTATTACATTATGTTTCTGCATATTTTTCCTGATAGCAACTATTAAATTAAATAGATTCACACTTGGAGAAGATTGGTATTACATTAAAATAATGGTTATGTGAATCATAATCCCGGTGGGCCCCGGGGTGGGCAAAAGTAACAGTGTGACTGTGTGAGAGAAATATGGATTTTCAGGAGTCTGTGCATTTACTTTAAATTGAAGGGAAGGAATGTTATTGTTGAAGTCTGCGGAGGCAAGTTAGGAATTACCAGGTGAGAACATTCAGTTTACACGCAGTGGGATCTCAGAACTGCTGCATTGACCCAATCCCAATCTTTAGCCTCACGGACACGACAGACGCCTCCCTAGTAGGTGCATGAGGGTTTAGTGCTTCCCCACTGTCTAATCAGCAAGTGCACGGGGGCTCTCATGTGGACTTTGGATGCTATTGTCCACCTTTTCTGTGAGCCTGCAGATTTTTCCTGAGGACCTGCCCATAGTTCATAGCAAAACTGGAGATGTATCAGTGTGATGTTACAAACTAAGCATGCATAGTGCAGGGAAAAGTATTATTTTTTAATTCTCAGTAGAGTTGTTTGTACTTTATCACCCCTATTTGATTTTCAGATATTCATGGTTTGTCTTACTTTTGGTAGCCTACTAAAATCTACAAACACTGCAACATCACAAAAAAGGTGTAAAGACCTAAGCAGGTATTCAGACTATTAAGTAAAGTCTGTCTTCAAGTTCACTTTTTTAATGATGGAAATGTGCTGTTTCTGTAACAATGGTGTGCTCCAACCCTCCTTTTTTCTTTTTTTTTTAGCAGTTTTGAGCTCTCCCAAAACCATACACACTCAAGCACGTGAGGGTTTAGTGTTTAGGTCTAAGGATGGAGATTGGAAGTCTCCTCAGCGTTGGCATTGAAGCAGGCTGATCCCAAACTGATAGTCAGATCATGTTTGGGTATCTCTCACAGTCAGAATGTAAGCTTATGTGACGGCAATAACTACCATCTTATCTTCTACAAATGGGGCATGCACAAGAAAGCAATGTCTGAGATTTCAATTTCCTTATTTCTAAGCAGCTGACAATAAATTCAAGCTGCACAAATCAATATCTATATGTCAATAATGAATCAAATGAATATGCCTAATATTAAAGGTGATGCTCAGCGATGAACCCGCACAAAAATTATTACCCCACGCTATTCCCCACAGCGCTACAAAGCATTTTAATGTCTTTCACCTCATTGCCTTGGTTCATGGCTGTTGTGTTCAGTCTCACTGCTCTCATCCTTTACTCCAAATGCAGAAACTAGCTCATTGTTTGTAAAAGAAACTTGAAAAGACTCACATTATTCTCAGCCGATTGTTTCATCTAGCAGTCAAGCAGAGTTCGGAAATATCTGGAAAACATACCAGACTTGAGTGTTTAGCAGCTAAACTGGCAGATATTTCTGTCTGGAGCTGGTGGAGTTTGTGTAAATGTGCAGCTGTTTGCCTTCATGTTAGCTACATCACCATGTGACCCAAAATCAAGGAAGTCAATGGGGGTTTTGAGTATTTTCATTACTGTCCAACAGGCCAAAACGTCAGTGTGTACAGAGACTTACTGTGATTTAACTACATCTAAGTTTCTGTTCCTGTTTCTCTCCTTTGTGTCGTCTCCCAGGAGGAGAGTTGGTCCACTTGCCGCCTTACCTTCGTATGGACTTCCTGTTGAACCGTGGCGTGCCTCTGCCAGCCCGAGGTGGAGGGGTCAGCAGCAGTAGTGGCAGCAGCAGCAGTGGAGGAGGAGGAGGAGGTGGTGGAGGATCTGGAGGAGGTGCTGGAGCGAGTGGAGGTGCCGCTGGTGCTACAGGGGAAACAAGAGGAGCAGGAGGTGGAGGAGCCATGGGCCAGACCTGCCTGGAGCCCCAGAGGAGCCGCACCCTGAAGAGGCCACCTCCCATGGAGCCCACCCCAATGGAAGTGCCCTCACCCAGGGAGGTGCAGCAGTGGCAGCCAGGAACTGCCTCCACCCTCCCCCACAGAGATGTCCGGGAGAGGGGAGAGGCCCGGGGTGAGGTCCGAGGAGAGGTCCCCTCCTCAGGAGATCTAGCCCAAGCACAGGCTGCCAAGCTCAGCACCTCCCAGGAGTCACTGCTGGACTCCAGAGGACACCTGAAACAGAGCAACAACCCCTATGCCAAGTCTTACACTCTGGTATAACACTGGGACACACCGGACTGCTTCAGACAACAGGACTACTGCAGACACACTGGAGGAGGAAGGACAAGAGACGGACGACAGGCACAGGATGGCCAGTTTTCCACAACAGAAATTGTTGTATATAGAGCCTTTTCTGACATGCGTCTGAAGTGGATGCTTTTCTTTGAGTCTGTCTTTCTTTCTTTCTTTCACTCTTTTCTTTCTTTCCTCTCTCGCTCTTCTCTGTTGCTTTCACACTTTTCATTCTCACACCTCGCTCCTCTTCTGATGAATTTTCTCTCACAGTTTTTATTTTCTACTTGAGTATTCTTTTATTCTAAAGTGACAAAATATGAGGATTGCCAAAATGATTTATTTAAAATTTGAGAAAGAGAAAAAATACTATTGAATTTATATCAAGGACAATTATAGTCATTATTATTATTACTATTATTATTATATAAAAACAGAAAATATCTAAAAAACAAGTCGGGAAAGGGAGGAGGACTCTGGAGCACTCTGCAGGAGAACGTTGCTTTCTTAATTTATTTTTATTTTATTGTCGCAGTGTGATGAAATCTGTGATTGGGAAACCAAGGGGGTTTTTAGCACTAAGAAGAGCCAATGGAGGAGGAGAATGATGCTGGACACGACCGCCAATGCTGACCAATCGTAATGTTTTTCAACCTTTCTGACGACTGCATGGCGACTGATCAAATGACAATTAATAGGCTGGAAATCCAAAAAAAAAAAAGAGAATTTTTGTCACACTATGAAATTATACAATGTGAATATATATAAAGAGATCACTTTTATTTGTGGATATTACGGGGAAAATGATTTGGTTAATAAAGTCCTTAGTCATGTTTGCACACATCTGAGTTTGATTTATACTGTTCGACATCAACATCCCTCTCTTTTCTTGTCTGTCTCTTTCCCCGCTATTATTTCTGTTCTTTTATCCTGTATTCTTACATTCCTCTTATACTTTACAACAAGATCCATCATTTAATTAAAAACACTAGCTATGGTGTCCAAAAGGGAAATGATAATTACCTTTAATTATTTTCACCAGGAATCACGCTGAACATTGCAATCTAATTAAATGAAAATTATATATTTTTTAAGCACCTCATTTTAAACGAACAAGTTTGTGGTTCCTGAAGTTTTTGATTTGTGTCCCCTGAAAACAAATCTGTATCTTTTCCCCCATTTATATGCAAACTGTTTCCCTTCTCAGACTGTTGAATTTGAGGAAAAAACTTTTATAGATAAAAACTATCCCGTATTTCATTAGAATTGAGAATCGAAACAGAAACTATCATATTTTATAGTCCTTTATATTGTATTCTGTCTTGCCAGTCATGTTGTGATCCCTCTGGATTTTGTTGTTGCCCCTTCATTTGGGAACCTCGATACATTTTGACAATTGAAACATTTTGTTTTTGTGGAAGTACTTTAAGTTTCCTTCGAGCTCGTCATCGCTTTTCACTTTCACTGCTCTCCCCTCCTCTTCCCTAACCTCAGTACCTTAATTCACTTTTTTGTGTCTGTATTCTCCACGCTGAATGGTTGGCTTGAGGAATATCTACACAAAGGTTGTGTGAATACAATGTCACATATTTGAATTAGAAGCCAGATGTTTCCTGGTATGACCTGTTACATCCTGTTGGCCCTCTTGGCTGGAGGTTTTCTGGTCAAAGGATCCATCTGTTGCAGTCCAGCACATTTAAAACCTAAAACCATCCCCAAACTAAATTTAGCAGAACAGAAAAGGTGATTGATCAAACATATCAAGTGTCATACTGAGTCATTTGCGCCATTAGACCTCAAATCTGATGCCAGTGGATGGACTGGAAAGGGTCACTCAACTGATTGCAGCTGTCAGTTTATCATTAACAAGAAGTAAACAGTCTCCAAAGTTTCCGTCAAACTGATGATACCTGCTAATTTACAACAGAAAACCCCATTTGAAACCGGTATAAAAAATGAATGACATTATAAGAAGTGTGGCATTGATTTTGACTATTAAGTTTACAAGTCCTGTGTATATATATATATATATATATATACTATATATATATACTATATACTATATATAATATATATATATATATATATATATATATATATATATATATATATATATATATAGTATATATAGTATATAGTATATATATATATATATATAGTATATATAGTATATATATATATAGTATATATATATATAATATATATACTATTAAGTTTACAAGTCCTGTATATAAGTGCAGAACTAAGTCTTTGAAGTACTCCTAACTAGAGAGTACTCGCTACTTAGAGAGCTGTTTACACATACTTTACATTTCCCATTATAATTTTGCTTGGAATGCTCTATTCAGAACAATTTTAACAACAGCATTCATTTATAAAAAGTCAGATTTAAAGCCTATTTTAAAGTAACAAAAAGGTGCCCTGAACAAAAATGGATCCAACAATAATCCTTTAAGATGACCTGTTTGAAGGGATTATTTTGAAGGCTTTATTTATTTTTTTAATTTTCACAATGTCAAATGACTGGCAGTAAGAACTATTTTCTTATCAACATTCCACACAAACTGAGCTTCAGCATGCAAATTCGCAGAGAAATAAGAAAACAAACATGCCATGTTTACTGAGGATTTGTGTAGAAGCTGTTTTCATGCATAAAATAATTGGAAAAAGGCAATTCTCTCTTGGCTGTGTCCACACACCAGCAGGAAGCAGGTAACCAGGAAGAGCAAACTTGGCACAAACAAGAGCAAACATGCATTAGGCATTAGAACATTTATATTGATGCTGTGTCACGGTTTTGATCAACAGATGGCACTGTGCAGTCACTGAATCGAGTCCGTTTGCTGCTAAGAAGTAGGGAGCATGTGGATTTCGAGGAGGTGGAAAGGGATGGTTCAGCACCAGAACTATTTGCTACAACCTGGAGAGCAACATCAAGGGCAACCCGGCAGTCTATTCCAGCGTGTGTCTGCCATTTGCAGGAGCATGCCACCCTGAACACGGTGAATTATTCATGCCAGAGCTGACGGTGGGACCTAGATCAGGTTTACACTGTCACGCTGATCCCCACAGCACCAGAGAATGTGGATGAGACAGCAGATTCTGGGAAAAGATTGCATGCACACAGATGCACATCAATATAAACACAATATAAGTCTAACTATAAGTGTTTCTGTTGCTTGGCAGAAATGAAGACAACAACCGTTCTTCTGCTTTGAATGCTGTATACACATGCATGCAGGGCAACAAAAATCTTCTGTTGCATTCGCACAAATTAGCTGTCAGCCCACTGCTGATCCACCAGGAAAACTTTCTATAAATGATTCCAAGAAAATGGTGACACGAGAAGTAAGATTTAGAGCAGGTGAATGACAATAATTGCAGTTTCTTTTTAAATCTGTGGACTCCCCTCAGTGGTGTGTGGTGGTGTAATGAAGATAGACGGCCCACCTGCACGCTGAGAATAATTTGACTGCTCACTTGCCCTCATGCATTAAGACGAGGCAGGATGGGAGTGAGAGTGTGACTTGCCTCCTGGCTGCAGGCCATCATCACACCTCCCACCGGCTCAGCCACACAGAGAACCTCTGAGATCAGGAACAGGAAGAGGAGGTTTCAAAGCTGTAACTATGGTACAATGGTTTCCTGCTTTTCTTTAATATGGTTTTCTTTCTTTTGCAGTTTTTAGATGTACACCAACCCTGTCAAATGACCTCAATTTTTTAAAATTATTTTCTAACTTTATTTACACAATGCTGTATACAAAATGGTACAATAGCAATTAACAACAGCAACAAACAACAGGTGGAACCAGTGTTGGCAACTTGGCGACATTCTCGCTAAATCTGGGGACTTTCCAAAGCCTCCTGGCGAATTTTTTTGTCAAAAGCCACTAGCGACTTTTTCTGGTTTTGGAGACTCTGGCATCAGTGGCGATTCCCCCCCGCCGTGATCTGACTGGCCACCCCGTGTGCCCCCCCAAATTTTTCGTTGGAAATTTACATTACTGAAACTCTGATTTCCGACGCTCCTGAACGCAACTTCGTTGTCCGACTGCAACTGAATGCACCAATGACGTTAGTTTGATCTTTTGATTGTATTTCGTTTGGATTTGAAGAAGCTTTGAAGACGTCTGTGTAGTTTCTCATTCATCCAGGTCATGGTTATCCAAGGTTGTTTAAATCAATCCAAATGGACTTTAAGAAAGTTCCTTGAAGACATTTCACCTCTCATCCAAGAGGCTTCTTCAGTTCTGGTGGTGGTTGATGTTGCCTCAGCTTATAACCTCTGTGAGGTGTGGTCAGTGTTATTCACATTCCGACGACCATTGCCAAGGCCCATCTGGCTCCTCAACGATGGTCGTTGGGAGCCAGGGAGACGTTTCCTGATGCTGGAGGAGAAGACGAGCAGCTTTGGACCTTTGCGGTAAGAAGACTATGGCCGTTTCTCAGTACGTAACTGTCCATACTTGCTTTCTCACATACTCGTGAAACGTCATCATCGAGACTGCATCGGACCATAAACTGTATAGAAAGAAAAAAAAAAGGTCGTCCAAAAATCATCAAAGTATAGCATGTCACTCTAAAAACGTCGTAGTATAGCATGTTGCCAAAAAAACATCATAGTATAGCATGTCGCTCAAAAAACGTCATAGCATGTCGCTCTAAAAACGTCATAGTATAACATCCATCCATCCATCCATCCATCCATCCATCTACTACCGCTGGTCCGGGTCGGGTCGCGGGGGCAGCAGCTTTAGGAGGGAAGCCCAGACCTCCCTCTCCCCGGCCACATCATCTAGCTCCACCGGGGGGACCCCAAGGCGTTCCCAGGCCAGCTGGGAGACATAGTCTCCCCAGCGTGTCCTGGGTCTTCCCCGGGGTCTCCTCCCGGTGGGACGTGCCCTAAACACCTCACCGGGGAGGCGTCCGGGGGGCATCCTAATTAGATGCCCGAGCCACCTCATCTGGCTCCTCTCTACGCGGAGGAGCAGCGGCTCTACTCTGAGATCCTCCCGGATGGCCGAGCTTCTCTCATAGTATAACATGTCGCTCTAAAAACGTCATAGTACAGCATGTCGCTCTAAAAATGTCATAGTATAGCATGTCACCAAAAAAAGTCATAGTATAGCGTGTCGCTCTAAAAATGTCATAGTATAGCATGTTGCTCAAAAAACGTCATAGTATAGCATGCCGTCCTAAAAACGTCATAGTATAGCATGTTGCTCAAAAAACGTCATAGTATAGCATGCCGTCCTAAAAACGTCATAGTATAGCATGTCATCCAAAAACGTCATAGTTTAGCATGTCGCTCTAAAAACATCATAGTATAGCATGTCGCTCTGAAATTGTCATAGTATAGCCTTTGGTCCAAAAAACGTCATAGTATAGCATGTCGTCCAAAAAATGTCATAGTATAGCCTTTAGTCCACAAAACGTTATGTCCCGGCTGTCTGACGTAGGTGAGGAGCAACACAAAAACAGTCCAAATGCTGGTTTCCAGAGGGTTAGACGAGTATTTATTTGAAAGAGTAAGTTTACAACAACACAACATGTGAGGGGGTTAAAAGCAAATGGGTGTTAGTAAAATAAAAATAAATAAACAGAACTAAAAGTGAACTTCACGTTGACATTGATGGGCATTCCAACAAGGAACAATGTAAAAGATAATCAATCCGAAAAAAAACTCTTCCTGTTCACCTCTTAAAACCCAAAAACACACTGCAGTAGCACCCTAAACTAAAACTACCTTATGGGTTCCCTGTTTTCCTTTCTGAACAATTCAAAGGTCCCTCTCTATCTCCCCACACATCCACCAACCACTGGAACACATCTCCAAAGTTCTGCTGGGCCAGCTCAGCTTCCCCTCAGAAGAAGTGCAACCACCTGCCAGATGAAGGAGCCTTTTGAGAGGCAGCTGGCATCGTGATTGGACTGTACTTTGGTCTGTTCCAATCCAGCTTCAGCTCCAGAGATGGCAGGCGGGACGAGTCAACGGAGGCCGGATGGACGAAGGCATGCAGCTGAGTACAATCCAGAAAACAGAGGAGGAGTGCAAACAGAGTAGCATGGTATGTCTCTTAGAAAACATCATAGTATAGCCTTTGGTATGAAAAAACGCCATCATATACATCATTTATTGTACAAATAACAAGTCAAAGGAAAGAGACATACATTGTAGAATTGTAGTAATTGTGGGCTAACTGATTTACTGATTATCAGTATTTTATTTTTACCGATTTACGGTAATAAATACATTTTAAAATGACACTACTTTGGCTCTGAACCTTTATCTACCTGTGGTCGCTCTGTCTTCTGGAGTGATTTGATTGGTTATACGTCACGAATAAAACTCCTTTAACTTAACATCTCTAAGCAAAACAAAAACGTGTCAACAAAGTTTTCTGTTAGAGTTTGTGTTCTTGTAAGTTTAACTCCAAGATTTTAAATACTTTCATTTACTGCAAATGAATATCTACTCCACACGTCTCACTAATAATCATTATCAGCCTTAAAAACCCACAAAACACCCCTCTATACTCGACCACACTTAGTACAGTCCGGTTCCCCCTTCTATAAATCTGCTTGGAATCATCCACTTCCTGTTTGTCAAAGTGGCCTTCTACCTGGACAGGTTTTGTTGGAGCTCATGCAACAAACATTTTGGGTAACTGCACTTTAATATGGATGGATGACACTGAATTAGAGTCTGTTTTAATGAGACTGAGTTAAGATGTGTAGCTCTGTCATTAAATAGGAAATTATTTCTCAGAATTCACAGAGAAAAGTCTGAAATGTTTGCCAGGTTAGCGTCCCACATGTTCTTTGGCTCAGCTAAAGCTAATTCTCTGCAACTTCTGGATCTCTTGAGTTGCTTGTTGTTAAATTATCTTGCTAGAGGTGCTGAAGCTCAGAAAGTCTGAGATGTTTGTTCAAAATAAGCTCATTCTCAAGTCTTATCTAAACTGTCCTCTTTTGTTTTAACTTTCCCTAAACTTAGGGGTTAATGACAGAGCAGCACATTCAGACTCAGCCTCATTTATGTAGAGATTAAACTTCAGTGTCATTCATTGATGTTAAAGTGCAGTTTTTCAAATGTTTGTTGCACATGCTCCCGACCAAACCAGTCCAGGTGGAAGACGATGTGAAGAGAAAGCTCCAGAGGATGAATATCACACATTTACATTGGAAATAAATGTCCTTTCATTAGACATTGTCATGCAAAAGTCAGATTTCCCTTTAATGATGTTCAAATCTTTGTTGAGTGTTTTGTTGATGTTGGTTTCTAAATGTTTTCTGATAGTCGGCCCCAAAGATTAAAACTTTCTACGGCTCACAAGCTGCAACAATTCACACATTATCAACTATCTTTCTGACTAAACTAAGATAAAAAGTGAAAAACTGCCTGATTCCTGCATCATGAATGTAAATCTTTTCGTTTTTTATGACAGTAAACTGAATATATTTGGGTTTGACATTTTATAAACCAAAACAAGAAATGAATTACTGGAGAAAACGATCAACAGATTAATGGACAAAGAAAATGTGTTTTCCACCATATATGGCTGAATTACTCCAACATTACAAGATACATACAATTTGAATTCAATTTTATTTATATAACGCCAATTACAGGTCAAATTGTTTCAAGACACTTTATTTTTATATTTTTTGTCATATTTAAAATATGACAAAGTAAGAAATTTAAACTTCTTGACTAATCCAATTTATTACTTGCTTTTTAAGAGACTAATCGACAATTAAAATAACTTTCTCCACTAAAACTAATAAACATGAGGTCAGATAGAAGGAACAGTTTTAAATACTGCAGTCCCATGATGACAAGAATAAAGTTTGTCAACAAAAACTAAATCTGCTGGTGGATTCCATTAAAGTCCTAATAAATGATAATAAAGTGTGATACTAAAGGTTTGTGGTGCTAAAAATGTCAAAGTAAAGATATCAAGTTGAACATCTGGATGGAGGTTGATAAAAGTTGACCTTCTTTCATTTCTCTGGAGCCAACTCCATGGATTTTATGGATGGTGGTCAAAGACCTGCTCTTCTAGTCGTTTCCTTCTAGTTGCTGTAAAAAGTCAGTCCATCCTGACCGACTTCAACACCTCTTCATGACAACTTGTTCTGCCTCTGACCTCGTGGAAACTCCAGAAACTTGGGAAAACCCATGGAGACTCGAAGAACTCGTGGAGACTCGAAGAACTCGTCGGGCGGGTGAAGGTGTGGTGGGCGGTGGGGGAGTAGAGGGGGGAGGCCGCCACCCACCTCCCCGCCTGCTCTCCGCCCTGACTCCACCCAGACTCCGCCTTGGCTCCACCCATGTGGTCACTTCATGAACTACGATGCCAAAGGGACGACGAATTTATTTCTTTTCATCTGATCTGTAGCTCAGTGAGTTAAGGATTTGCCTGTGGAGCTGCAGGTCGCTGGTTCAAGACCAGACCCTTCTTAAATTTTATCAAAATCCTGACAAAGACAAAGAAAGAAAATTGCCAGTGGTGGGTCTTGAACCTGCGACCTTCCAGTTGGAAGGCTATCGTCTTATCCTCCTGAGCTACTCGCTCAGATACTAATTCTTCTTTTTTTTGCGCATTTATCATCTATTTTTTCTCGTTTTCGAGTTTTTTTTTTTAACTCGAGTCTCGACTCGACCATTTTTCTCAGGAGGCTGGACTTCACCCTTTGTGCTGGAGGGTGGAACCCTCAGTTCCAAGACTTTCCAAAGCCTCCACACCTCCCGAGTCCTCAGGACCTGAGCTTTCACACAGTCTGAGGGCTGAAATTTTCTAAGTCCCACAGTAATTCTCTGTTAGATTGAACTTTCAGACAGTCCAAGGACTGAAATCTTCTACGTTCCTGAGTACTTCTCTGTTAGTTTGAACCTTCAGACAGTCTGAGGGCTGAAATTTTCTAAGTCCCACAGTAGTTCTCTGTTAGACTGAACCTTCAGACAGCCCAAGGACTGATATCTTCTAAGTTCCTGAGTAGTTCTCTGTTAGTTTGAACCTTTCCACATTATGAGGACAGAAATCTTAAAAGTTCTTGAGTAGTTCACTGTTACTTTGAACCTTCAGACAGTCTGAGGACTGAAATTTTAAAAGTTTCTCAGTACTTCTCTGTTAGTTTGAACTTTCTGGTTAACAAAAGCCTTAAAACTTGTGACCATGAGTCTTGATTTCACATTTAGACCATCCATCTGAGTTCTTCTCAGACTTTCACCTGTGGGTTTTTTAGAAATCCTCAACAAACTTTAATTCTCTTCACTGAACAGTAAAGTTTGTGGAGATCAGAAGGTAACATTAGTTTGATAAATGCCTTCAACTACTAGTAGACTTTATCTGGAAAGTAGTTTTCTTAAATGAGTTCTTAGTAAATCTGTCCACAATCAAACCAAGAACATAGAAAGAGGAAATGTTTGAAGAAACAACTTGATGTTTTCGTTTCAGACAAGAAAGCGCCTTAAGACCTTTATCTGTTTTTGCTCTTTTTGATCGTTTTATTGTCTCTTCTATTTAATGTGATCTTCTAAAGTCTAACTGGTGTCTTTTCAAATGTTTTGTCTTTAGTTTGATTCTTCTTAAATGTTTAGTTTTGCTCTTTTCTCACCTTTTATTCTTTTCTAATGTCTGATTTGATTTCCAAATGTTTTGTCTTTTTAATGTTTAATTGTTTTTTCAAATGTTTTATCGGCTTGTTTGAGTTTTTTTTCCTTTCCCAATATTTAATGTTTCGATTAAATCTTTAAGGTTTTCTTTTTAAATGTTTTACCACCTTTTAATGTTTAATCTTCTTTTTATATGCTTCATTGTATTTTCTGTTTAATTCCTATTTGAAGTTTTATTGTCTTTAAGATGTAATTTTCTAATTAAACATTTAATTTTTTAATTAAATGTTTTGTCTTTTTAAAGGTTTAATATTCTTCTTGAATAGAGTTAAACATTAAATACAATTAAATTATATTAAACAGACAAAATATTGAATGAGATAATTCAACAAGATACAATACATGTCATGATGAAATTAAACAAAATTTTTAAAATACAAATATTAAAAATTACAGATAAAATATTTTCCATAATTAAACATTTAAAAAATACAATTAAACAAGAAGAATATTAAACATTTTTAAAAAATGCAAAACATTTAATTAGATTATTAAACCTTTAAAAAGACACATTTAATAAAAAAATTAAATGTTTAATTAGAAATTACATCTTAAATTTCATAAATCTCTTTAATAGTAAAACTTGTTAAAAGTTATATTGTATTATTTTTTTTCCCTTTGATTTAATTGCTTTTTGTTATGTAGTTTATTTCTTTAATCTTCTTTTTCTGTCAAGATTGTAACTCCAACCTTAAAAATGAAATAAACCCTTAAATCACAATGAAAATACTTCTGTTGTCACAATCATGAGTTAGTCAGTTATTCAGTTTATCAATTCAACTTTATTTGTTTAGCACCTTTTACACAGATGACAAAACTAAACAAGCAAAGAGAAAAAACTATGCTAAAACTATGATTAAAACTCAAAAACATTTCAAACAAAAAGATTTAACATGGTAATAAAATATGTTGTGTCCAGGGGCTGGAGGGAGTTTATTGAAGTCTTCTTGGGCTCACATGGGAAATAATTTAAAATATAAACTTGACATTCAGTCTAAGGAAACTGGAAACTGCAGAGCGACACAAGAACCAACATTATCTCCTGTTTTCTCCTTTAATGAGTCGACTCTTCTTGTGCTTTCAGACCAAAGAACTACAGACTCTTCACAACCTGCTCAAACTCTTGGTACAGGACCTCACCACACGGGTCAAGAAGGTTTCCGTCTCATTTCTACTCTGAAGCTCACCTTCTCCTGCTGAAACTGCTGACAAATGTTTCTGCTGCTCTAAAGTCTGGTCTCCAGAACTTCCTAAAAACTCTCAATGTCTCTTCTGCTGCAGGTTGCTTTGTAGAACTGTTGCAGAAAACCACACTAAACCACATGGAGGGGCCTCAAGATAGTCGTCCAAATGAAACCGTACAAAAACCAAACTAGTAAAACCCAAACGCTAAAGTCTCCTGCAGCCTACCAGAGAACCTCTGAGAACAGAGAATCAGGACAGGAACTCTTACCTTCTGGACAACCAACCTTGGTTCACAAACAAGAATACAGAATGTGTCTGACCAAAAACCTCTAAAGACTCACTACAGCCAAGATAAAGACACAGCTGCACCAAATCCACTAA